>NW_028251362.1:0-282000 GCF_964263255.1 Lissotriton vulgaris | reverse complement strand
TCATGCTTCCAGGGGCTCGGGAAGTTAATTAAATACCATTTGGAGGCATTTAATGTTCGAGCAAAAACGGCTGATTTTCGACAAAAGAGATAACACCCCCCCATTACGTCATGCTTCAGAAATGTGGAAAATGGTCCGTTTTCAAATGTTTTATTTTTGAACGTCAGTTCACATTTGTAGGTGGATCATCAGTGTTAGAGCTAAAATTAGCATGTTTAAAGTGATTTTCATGCTTCCAGGGGGCCAAAACACAAGATTAATGGAATGGTTAAAAGTGCATGAAAATGGCCAATTTACTCACTCTGAGTTCTCAAAAAGGGTTTCTTCACCCCGGGAAGTGAAATAAATACCATTTGGAGGCATTTAATGTTCGAGCAAAAACGGCTGATTTTCGACAAAAGAGATAACACCCCCCCATTACGTCATGCTTCAGAAATGTGGAAAATGGTCCGTTTTCAAATGTTTTATTTTTGAACGTCAGTTCACATTTGTAGGTGGATCATCAGTGTTAGAGCTAAAATTAGCATGTTTAAAGTGATTTTCATGCTTCCAGGGGCTCGGGAAGTTAATTAAATACCATTTGGAGGCATTTAATGTTCGAGCAAAAACGGCTGATTTTCGACAAAAGAGATAACACCCCCCCATTACGTCATGCTTCAGAAATGTGGAAAATGGTCCGTTTTCAAATGTTTTATTTTTGAACGTCAGTTCACATTTGTAGGTGGATCATCAGTGTTAGAGCTAAAATTAGCATGTTTAAAGTGATTTTCATGCTTCCAGGGGCTCGGGAAGTTAATTAAATACCATTTGGAGGCATTTAATGTTCGAGCAAAAACGGCTGATTTTCGACAAAAGAGATAACACTCCCCAATTACGTCATGCTTCAGAAATGTGGAAAATGGTCCGTTTTCAAATGTTTTATTTTTGAACGTCAGTTCACATTTGTAGGTGGATCATCAGTGTTAGAGCTAAAATTAGCATGTTTAAAGTGATTTTCATGCTTCCAGGGGCCCAAAACACAAGATTTATGGAATGGTTAAAAGTGCATGAAAATGGCCAATTTACTCACTCTGAGTTCTCAAAAAGGGTTTCTTCACCCCGGGAAGTTAATTAAATACCATTTGGAGGCATTTAATGTTCGAGCAAAAACGGCTGATTTTCGACAAAAGAGATAACACCCCCCCATTACGTCATGCTTCAGAAATGTGGAAAATGGTCCTTTTTCAAATGTTTTATTTTTGAACGTCAGTTCACATTTGTAGGTGGATCATCAGTGTTAGAGCTAAAATTAGCATGTTTAAAGTGATTTTCATGCTTCCAGGGGCTCGGGAAGTTAATTAAATACCATTTGGAGGCATTTAATGTTCGAGCAAAAACGGCTGATTTTCGACAAAAGAGATAACACCCCCCCATTACGTCATGCTTCAGAAATGTGGAAAATGGTCCGTTTTCAAATGTTTTATTTTTGAACGTCAGTTCACATTTGTAGGTGGATCATCAGTGTTAGAGCTAAAATTAGCATGTTTAAAGTGATTTTCATGCTTCCAGGGGCTCGGGAAGTGAAATAAATACCATTTGGAGGCATTTAATGTTCGAGCAGAAACGGCTGATTTTCGACAAAAGAGATAACACCCCCCCATTACGTCATGCTTCAGAAATGTGGAAAATGGTCAGTTTTCAAATGTTTTATTTTTGAACGTCAGTTCACATTTGTAGGTGGATCATCAGTGTTAGAGCTAAAATTAGCATGTTTAAAGTGATTTTCATGCTTCCAGTGGCTCGGGAAGTTAATTAAATACCATTTGGAGGCATTTAATGTTCGAGCAAAAACGGCTGATTTTCGACAAAAGAGATAACACCCCCCCATTACGTCATGCTTCAGAAATGTGGAAAATGGTCCGTTTTCAAATGTTTTATTTTTGAACGTCAGTTCACATTTGTAGGTGGATCATCAGTGTTAGAGCTAAAATTAGCATGTTTAAAGTGATTTTCATGCTTCCAGGGGCCCAAAACACAAGATTTATGGAATGGTTAAAAGTGCATGAAAATGGCCAATTTACTCACTCTGAGTTCTCAAAAAGGGTTTCTTCACCCCGGGAAGTTAATTAAATACCATTTGGAGGCATTTAATGTTCGAGCAAAAACGGCTGATTTTCGACAAAAGAGATAACACCCCCCCATTACGTCATGCTTCAGAAATGTGGAAAATGGTCCGTTTTCAAATGTTTTATTTTTGAACGTCAGTTCACATTTGTAGGTGGATTATCAGTGTTAGAGCTAAAATTAGCATGTTTAAAGTGATTTTCATGCTTCCAGGGGCTCGGGAAGTGAAATAAATACCATTTGGAGGCATTTAATGTTCGAGCAAAAACGGCTGATTTTCGACAAAAGAGATAACCCCCCCCATTACGTCATGCTTCAGAAATGTGGAAAATGGTCCGTTTTCAAATGTTTTATTTTTGAACGTCAGTTCACATTTGTAGGTGGATCATCAGTATTAGAGCTAAAATTAGCATGTTTAAAGTGATTTTCATGCTTCCAGGGGCTCGGGAAGTTAATTAAATACCATTTGGAGGCATTTAATGTTCGAGCAAAAACGGCTGATTTTCGACAAAAGAGATAACACCCCCCCATTACGTCATGCTTCAGAAATGTGGAAAATGGTCCGTTTTCAAATGTTTTATTTTTGAACGTCAGTTCACATTTGTAGGTGGATCATCAGTGTTAGAGCTAAAATTAGCATGTTTAAAGTGATTTTCATGCTTCCAGGGGGCCAAAACACAAGATTAATGGAATGGTTAAAAGTGCATGAAAATGGCCAATTTACTCACTCTGAGTTCTCAAAAAGGGTTTCTTCACCCCGGGAAGTGAAATAAATACCATTTGGAGGCATTTAATGTTCGAGCAAAAACGGCTGATTTTCGACAAAAGAGATAACACCCCCCCATTACGTCATGCTTCAGAAATGTGGAAAATGGTCCGTTTTCAAATGTTTTATTTTTGAACGTCAGTTCACATTTGTAGGTGGATCATCAGTGTTAGAGCTAAAATTAGCATGTTTAAAGTGATTTTCATGCTTCCAGGGGCTCGGGAAGTTAATTAAATACCATTTGGAGGCATTTAATGTTCGAGCAAAAACGGCTGATTTTCGACAAAAGAGATAACACCCCCCCATTACGTCATGCTTCAGAAATGTGGAAAATGGTCCGTTTTCAAATGTTTTATTTTTGAACGTCAGTTCACATTTGTAGGTGGATCATCAGTGTTAGAGCTAAAATTAGCATGTTTAAAGTGATTTTCATGCTTCCAGGGGCTCGGGAAGTTAATTAAATACCATTTGGAGGCATTTAATGTTCGAGCAAAAACGGCTGATTTTCGACAAAAGAGATAACACTCCCCAATTACGTCATGCTTCAGAAATGTGGAAAATGGTCCGTTTTAAAATGTTTTATTTTTGAACGTCAGTTCACATTTGTAGGTGGATCATCAGTGTTAGAGCTAAAATTAGCATGTTTAAAGTGATTTTCATGCTTCCAGGGGCCCAAAACACAAGATTTATGGAATGGTTAAAAGTGCATGAAAATGGCCAATTTACTCACTCTGAGTTCTCAAAAAGGGTTTCTTCACCCCGGGAAGTTAATTAAATACCATTTGGAGGCATTTAATGTTCGAGCAAAAACGGCTGATTTTCGACAAAAGAGATAACACCCCCCCATTACGTCATGCTTCAGAAATGTGGAAAATGGTCCTTTTTCAAATGTTTTATTTTTGAACGTCAGTTCACATTTGTAGGTGGATCATCAGTGTTAGAGCTAAAATTAGCATGTTTAAAGTGATTTTCATGCTTCCAGGGGCTCGGGAAGTTAATTAAATACCATTTGGAGGCATTTAATGTTCGAGCAAAAACGGCTGATTTTCGACAAAAGAGATAACACCCCCCCATTACGTCATGCTTCAGAAATGTGGAAAATGGTCCGTTTTCAAATGTTTTATTTTTGAACGTCAGTTCACATTTGTAGGTGGATCATCAGTGTTAGAGCTAAAATTAGCATGTTTAAAGTGATTTTCATGCTTCCAGGGGCTCGGGAAGTGAAATAAATACCATTTGGAGGCATTTAATGTTCGAGCAGAAACGGCTGATTTTCGACAAAAGAGATAACACCCCCCCATTACGTCATGCTTCAGAAATGTGGAAAATGGTCAGTTTTCAAATGTTTTATTTTTGAACGTCAGTTCACATTTGTAGGTGGATCATCAGTGTTAGAGCTAAAATTAGCATGTTTAAAGTGATTTTCATGCTTCCAGTGGCTCGGGAAGTTAATTAAATACCATTTGGAGGCATTTAATGTTCGAGCAAAAACGGCTGATTTTCGACAAAAGAGATAACACCCCCCCATTACGTCATGCTTCAGAAATGTGGAAAATGGTCCGTTTTCAAATGTTTTATTTTTGAACGTCAGTTCACATTTGTAGGTGGATTATCAGTGTTAGAGCTAAAATTAGCATGTTTAAAGTGATTTTCATGCTTCCAGGGGCTCGGGAGGTTAATTAAATACCATTTGGAGGCATTTAATGTTCGAGCAAAAACGGCTGATTTTCGACAAAAGAGATAACACCCTTCCATTACGTCATGCTTCAGAAATGTGGAAAATGGTCCGTTTTCAAATGTTTTATTTTTGAACGTCAGTTCACATTTGTAGGTGGATCATCAGTGTTAGAGCTAAAATTAGCATGTTTAAAGTGATTTTCATGCTTCCAGGGGCTCGGGAAGTGAAATAAATACCATTTGGAGGCATTTAATGTTCGAGCAAAAACGGCTGATTTTCGACAAAAGAGATAACCCCCCCATTACGTCATGCTTCAGAAATGTGGAAAATGGTCCGTTTTCAAATGTTTTATTTTTGAACGTCAGTTCACATTTGTAGGTGGATCATCAGTATTAGAGCTAAAATTAGCATGTTTAAAGTGATTTTCATGCTTCCAGGGGCTCGGGAAGTTAATTAAATACCATTTGGAGGCATTTAATGTTCGAGCAAAAACGGCTGATTTTCGACAAAAGAGATAACACCCCCCCATTACGTCATGCTTCAGAAATGTGGAAAATGGTCCGTTTTCAAATGTTTTATTTTTGAACGTCAGTTCACATTTGTAGGTGGATCATCAGTGTTAGAGCTAAAATTAGCATGTTTAAAGTGATTTTCATGCTTCCAGGGGGCCAAAACACAAGATTAATGGAATGGTTAAAAGTGCATGAAAATGGCCAATTTACTCACTCTGAGTTCTCAAAAAGGGTTTCTTCACCCCGGGAAGTGAAATAAATACCATTTGGAGGCATTTAATGTTCGAGCAAAAACGGCTGATTTTCGACAAAAGAGATAACACCCCCCCATTACGTCATGCTTCAGAAATGTGGAAAATGGTCCGTTTTCAAATGTTTTATTTTTGAACGTCAGTTCACATTTGTAGGTGGATCATCAGTGTTAGAGCTAAAATTAGCATGTTTAAAGTGATTTTCATGCTTCCAGGGGCTCGGGAAGTTAATTAAATACCATTTGGAGGCATTTAATGTTCGAGCAAAAACGGCTGATTTTCGACAAAAGAGATAACACCCCCCCATTACGTCATGCTTCAGAAATGTGGAAAATGGTCCGTTTTCAAATGTTTTATTTTTGAACGTCAGTTCACATTTGTAGGTGGATCATCAGTGTTAGAGCTAAAATTAGCATGTTTAAAGTGATTTTCATGCTTCCAGGGGCTCGGGAAGTTAATTAAATACCATTTGGAGGCATTTAATGTTCGAGCAAAAACGGCTGATTTTCGACAAAAGAGATAACACTCCCCAATTACGTCATGCTTCAGAAATGTGGAAAATGGTCCGTTTTCAAATGTTTTATTTTTGAACGTCAGTTCACATTTGTAGGTGGATCATCAGTGTTAGAGCTAAAATTAGCATGTTTAAAGTGATTTTCATGCTTCCAGGGGCCCAAAACACAAGATTTATGGAATGGTTAAAAGTGCATGAAAATGGCCAATTTACTCACTCTGAGTTCTCAAAAAGGGTTTCTTCACCCCGGGAAGTTAATTAAATACCATTTGGAGGCATTTAATGTTCGAGCAAAAACGGCTGATTTTCGACAAAAGAGATAACACCCCCCCATTACGTCATGCTTCAGAAATGTGGAAAATGGTCCTTTTTCAAATGTTTTATTTTTGAACGTTTGTTCACATTTGTAGGTGGATCATCAGTGTTAGAGCTAAAATTAGCATGTTTAAAGTGATTTTCATGCTTCCAGGGGCTCGGGAAGTTAATTAAATACCATTTGGAGGCATTTAATGTTCGAGCAAAAACGGCTGATTTTCGACAAAAGAGATAACACCCCCCCATTACGTCATGCTTCAGAAATGTGGAAAATGGTCCGTTTTCAAATGTTTTATTTTTGAACGTCAGTTCACATTTGTAGGTGGATCATCAGTGTTAGAGCTAAAATTAGCATGTTTAAAGTGATTTTCATGCTTCCAGGGGCTCGGGAAGTGAAATAAATACCATTTGGAGGCATTTAATGTTCGAGCAGAAACGGCTGATTTTCGACAAAAGAGATAACACCCCCCCATTACGTCATGCTTCAGAAATGTGGAAAATGGTCAGTTTTCAAATGTTTTATTTTTGAACGTCAGTTCACATTTGTAGGTGGATCATCAGTGTTAGAGCTAAAATTAGCATGTTTAAAGTGATTTTCATGCTTCCAGTGGCTCGGGAAGTTAATTAAATACCATTTGGAGGCATTTAATGTTCGAGCAAAAACGGCTGATTTTCGACAAAAGAGATAACACCCCCCCATTACG
This sequence comes from Lissotriton vulgaris, assembly GCF_964263255.1. Lineage (NCBI taxonomy): Eukaryota > Metazoa > Chordata > Amphibia > Caudata > Salamandridae > Lissotriton > Lissotriton vulgaris. The sequence goes on along the minus strand of NW_028251362.1, from coordinate 275,157 downwards.
TCATGCTTCAGAAATGTGGAAAATGGTCCGTTTTCAAATGTTTTATTTTTGAAGGTCAGTTCACATTTGTAGGTGGATCATCAGTGTTAGAGCTAAAATTAGCATGTTTAAAGTGATTTTCGTGCTTCCAGGGGCTCGGGAAGTTAATTAAATACCATTTGGAGGCATTTAATGTTCGAGCAAAAACGGCTGATTTTCGACAAAAGAGATAACACCCCCCCCATTACGTCATGCTTCAGAAATGTGGAAAATGGTCCGTTTTCAAATGTTTTATTTTTGAACGTCAGTTCACATTTGTAGGTGGATCATCAGTGTTAGAGCTAAAATTAGCATGTTTAAAGTGATTTTCATGCTTCCAGGGGCCCAAAACACAAGATTTATGGAATGGTTAAAAGTGCATGAAAATGGCCAATTTACTCACTCTGAGTTCTCAAAAAGGGTTTCTTCACCCCGGGAAGTGAATTAAATACCATTTGGAGGCATTTAATGTTCGAGCAAAAACGGCTGATTTTCGACAAAAGAGATAACACCCCCCCATTACGTCATGCTTCAGAAATGTGGAAAATGGTCCGTTTTCAAATGTTTTATTTTTGAACGTCAGTTCACATTTGTAGGTGGATCATCAGTGTTAGAGCTAAAATTAGCATGTTTAAAGTGATTTTCATGCTTCCAGGGGCTCGGGAAGTTAATTAAATACCATTTGGAGGCATTTAATGTTCGAGCAAAAACGGCTGATTTTCGACAAAAGAGATAACACCCCCCCATTACGTCATGCTTCAGAAATGTGGAAAATGGTCCGTTTTCAAATGTTTTATTTTTGAACGTCAGTTCACATTTGTAGGTGGATCATCAGTGTTAGAGCTAAAATTAGCATGTTTAAAGTGATTTTCATGCTTCCAGGGGCTCGGGAAGTTAATTAAATACCATTTGGAGGCATTTAATGTTCGAGCAAAAACGGCTGATTTTCGACAAAAGAGATAACACTCCCCAATTACGTCATGCTTCAGAAATGTGGAAAATGGTCCGTTTTCAAATGTTTTATTTTTGAACGTCAGTTCACATTTGTAGGTGGATCATCAGTGTTAGAGCTAAAATTAGCATGTTTAAAGTGATTTTCATGCTTCCAGGGGCCCAAAACACAAGATTTATGGAATGGTTAAAAGTGCATGAAAATGGCCAATTTACTCACTCTGAGTTCTCAAAAAGGGTTTCTTCACCCCGGGAAGTTAATTAAATACCATTTGGAGGCATTTAATGTTCGAGCAAAAACGGCTGATTTTCGACAAAAGAGATAACACCCCCCCATTACGTCATGCTTCAGAAATGTGGAAAATGGTCCTTTTTCAAATGTTTTATTTTTGAACGTCAGTTCACATTTGTAGGTGGATCATCAGTGTTAGAGCTAAAATTAGCATGTTTAAAGTGATTTTCATGCTTCCAGGGGCTCGGGAAGTTAATTAAATACCATTTGGAGGCATTTAATGTTCGAGCAAAAACGGATGATTTACGACAAAAGAGATAACACCCCCCCATTACGTCATGCTTCAGAAATGTGGAAAATGGTCCGTTTTCAAATGTTTTATTTTTGAACGTCAGTTCACATTTGTAGGTGGATCATCAGTGTTAGAGCTAAAATTAGCATGTTTAAAGTGATTTTCATGCTTCCAGGGGCTCGGGAAGTGAAATAAATACCATTTGGAGGCATTTAATGTTCGAGCAGAAACGGCTGATTTTCGACAAAAGAGATAACACCCCCCCATTACGTCATGCTTCAGAAATGTGGAAAATGGTCAGTTTTCAAATGTTTTATTTTTGAACGTCAGTTCACATTTGTAGGTGGATCATCAGTGTTAGAGCTAAAATTAGCATGTTTAAAGTGATTTTCATGCTTCCAGTGGCTCGGGAAGTTAATTAAATACCATTTGGAGGCATTTAATGTTCGAGCAAAAACGGCTGATTTTCGACAAAAGAGATAACACCCCCCCATTACGTCATGCTTCAGAAATGTGGAAAATGGTCCGTTTTCAAATGTTTTATTTTTGAAGGTCAGTTCACATTTGTAGGTGGATCATCAGTGTTAGAGCTAAAATTAGCATGTTTAAAGTGATTTTCGTGCTTCCAGGGGCTCGGGAAGTTAATTAAATACCATTTGGAGGCATTTAATGTTCGAGCAAAAACGGCTGATTTTCGACAAAAGAGATAACACCCCCCCCATTACGTCATGCTTCAGAAATGTGGAAAATGGTCCGTTTTCAAATGTTTTATTTTTGAACGTCAGTTCACATTTGTAGGTGGATCATCAGTGTTAGAGCTAAAATTAGCATGTTTAAAGTGATTTTCATGCTTCCAGGGGCCCAAAACACAAGATTTATGGAATGGTTAAAAGTGCATGAAAATGGCCAATTTACTCACTCTGAGTTCTCAAAAAGGGTTTCTTCACCCCGGGAAGTGAATTAAATACCATTTGGAGGCATTTAATGTTCGAGCAAAAACGGCTGATTTTCGACAAAAGAGATAACACCCCCCCATTATGTCATGCTTCAGAAATGTGGAAAATGGTCCGTTTTCAAATGTTTTATTTTTGAACGTCAGTTCACATTTGTAGGTGGATCATCAGTGTTAGAGCTAAAATTAGCATGTTTAAAGTGATTTTCATGCTTCCAGGGGCTCGGGAAGTTAATTAAATACCATTTGGAGGCATTTAATGTTCGAGCAAAAATGGCTGATTTTCGACAAAAGAGATAACACCCCCCCCCCATTACGTCATGCTTCAGAAATGTGGAAAATGGTCCGTTTTCAAATGTTTTATTTTTGAACGTCAGTTCACATTTGTAGGTGGATCATCAGTGTTAGAGCTAAAATTAGCATGTTTAAAGTGATTTTCATGCTTCCAGGGGCCCAAAACACAAGATTAATGGAATGGTTAAAAGTGCATGAAAATGGCCAATTTACTCACTCTGAGTTCTCAAAACGGGTTTCTTCACCCCGGGAAGTTAAATAAATACCATTTGGAGACATTTAATGTTCGAGCAAAAACGGCTGATTTTCGACAAAAGAGATAACACCCCCCCATTACGTCATGCTTCAGAAATGTGGAAAATGGTCCGTTTTCAAATGTTTTATTTTTGAACGTCAGTTCACATTTGTAGGTGGATCATCAGTGTTAGAGCTAAAATTTGCATGTTTAAAGTGATTTTCATGCTTCCAGGCGCTCGGGAAGTTAATTAAATACCATTTGGAGGCATTTAATGTTCGAGCAAAAACGGCTGATTTTCGACAAAAGAGATAACACCCCCCCATTACGTCATGCTTCAGAAATGTGGAAAATGGTCCGTTTTCAAATGTTTTATTTTTGAACGTCAGTTCACATTTGTAGGTGGATCATCAGTGTTAGAGCTAAAATTAGCATGTTTAAAGTGATTTTCATGCTTCCAGGGGCTCGGGAAGTTAATTAAATACCATTTGGAGGCATTTAATGTTCGAGCAAAAACAGCTGATTTTCGACAAAAGAGATAACACCCCCCCATTACGTCATGCTTCAGAAATGTGGAAAATGGTCCGTTTTCAAATGTTTTATTTTTGAACGTCAGTTCACATTTGTAGGTGGATCATCAGTGTTAGAGCTAAAATTAGCATGTTTAAAGTGATTTTCATGCTTCCAGGGGCTCGGGAAGTGAAATAAATACCATTTGGAGGCATTTAATGTTCGAGCAAAAACGGCTGATTTTCGACAAAAGAGATAACACCCCCCCATTACGTCATGCTTCAGAAATGTGGAAAATGGTCCGTTTTCAAATGTTTTATTTTTGAACGTCAGTTCACATTTGTAGGTGGATCATCAGTGTTAGAGCTAAAATTAGCATGTTTAAAGTGATTTTCATGCTTCCAGGGGCTCGGGAAGTTAATTAAATACCATTTGGAGGCATTTAATGTTCGAGCAAAAACGGCTGATTTTCGACAAAAGAGATAACACCCCCCCATTACGTCATGCTTCAGAAATGTGGAAAATGGTCCGTTTTCAAATGTTTTATTTTTGAACGTCAGTTCACATTTGTAGGTGGATCATCAGTGTTAGAGCTAAAATTAGCATGTTTAAAGTGATTTTCATGCTTCCAGGGGCTCGGGAAGTTAATTAAATACCATTTGGAGGCATTTAATGTTCGAGCAAAAACGGCTGATTTTCGACAAAAGAGATAACACCCCCCCATTACGTCATGCTTCAGAAATGTGGAAAATGGTCCGTTTTCAAATGTTTTATTTTTGAACGTCAGTTCACATTTGTAGGTGGATCATAAGTGTTAGAGCTAAAATTAGCATGTTTAAAGTGATTTTCATGCTTCCAGGGGCCCAAAACACAAGATTTATGGAATGGTTAAAAGTGCATGAAAATGGCCAATTTACTCACTCTGAGTTCTCAAAAAGGGTTTCTTCACCCCGGGAAGTTAATTAAATACCATTTGGAGGCATTTATTGTTTGAGCAAAAACGGCTGATTTTCAACAAAAGAGATAACACCCCCCCATTACGTCATGCTTCAGAAATGTGGAAAATGGTCCGTTTTCAAATGTTTTATTTTTGAACGTCAGTTCACATTTGTAGGTGGATCATCAGTGTTAGAGCTAAAATTAGCATGTTTAAAGTGATTTTCATGCTTCCAGGGGCTCGGGAAGTTAATTAAATACCATTTGGAGGCATTTAATGTTCGAGCAAAAACGGCTGATTTTCGACAAAAGAGATAACACCCCCCCATTACGTCATGCTTCAGAAATGTGGAAAATGGTCCGTTTTCAAATGTTTTATTTTTGAACGTCAGTTCACATTTGTAGGTGGATCATCAGTGTTAGAGCTAAAATTAGCATGTTTAAAGTGATTTTCATGCTTCCAGGGGCTCGGGAAGTGAAATAAATACCATTTGGAGGCATTTAATGTTCGAGCAAAAACGGCTGATTTTCGACAAAAGAAATAACACCCCCCCATTACGTCATGCTTCAGAAATGTGGAAAATGGTCCGTTTTCAAATGTTTTATTTTTGAACGTCAGTTCACATTTGTAGGTGGATCATCAGTGTTAGAGCTAAAATTAGCATGTTTAAAGTGATTTTCATGCTTCCAGGGGCTCGGGAAGTGAAATAAATACCATTTGGAGGCATTTAATGTTCGAGCAAAAACGGCTGATTTTCGACAAAAGAGATAACACCCCCCCATTACGTCATGCTTCAGAAATGTGGAAAATGGTCCGTTTTCAAATGTTTTATTTTTGAACGTCAGTTCACATTTGTAGGTGGATCATCAGTGTTAGAGCTAAAATTAGCATGTTTAAAGTGATTTTCATGCTTCCAGGGGCCCAAAACACAAGATTTATGGAATGGTTAAAAGTGCATGAAAATGGCCAATTTACTCACTCTGAGTTCTCAAAAACGGTTTCTTCACCCCGGGAAGTTAATTAAATACCATTTGGAGGCATTTAATGTTCGAGCAAAAACGGCTGATTTTCGACAAAAGAGATAACACCACCCCATTACGTCATGCTTCAGAAATGTGGAAAATGGTCCGTTTTCAAATGTTTTATTTTTGAACGTCAGTTCACATTTGTAGGTGGATCATCAGTGTTAGAGCTAAAATTAGCATGTTTAAAGTGATTTTCAGGCTTCCAGGGGCTCGGGAAGTTAATTAAATACCATTTGGAGGCATTTAATGTTCGAGCAAAAACGGCTGATTTTCGACAAAAGAGATAACACCCCCCATTACGTCATGCTTCAGAAATGTGGAAAATGGTCCGTTTTCAAATGTTTTATTTTTGATCGTCAGTTCACATTTGTAGGTGGATCATCAGTGTTAGAGCTAAAATTAGCATGTTTAAAGAGATTTTCATGCTTCCAGGGGCTCGGGAAGTGAAATAAATACCATTTGGAGGCATTTAATGTTCGAGCAAAAACGGCTGATTTTCGACAAAAGAGATAACACCCCCCCATTACGTCATGCTTCAGAAATGTGGAAAATGGTCCGTTTTCAAATGTTTTATTTTTGAACGTCAGTTCACATTTGTAGGTGGATCATCAGTGTTAGAGCTAAAATTAGCATGTTTAAAGTGATTTTCATGCTTCCAGGGGCTCGGGAAGTTAATTAAATACCATTTGGAGGCATTTAATGTTCGAGCAAAAACGGCTGATTTTCGACAAAAGAGATAACACCCCCCCATTACGTCATGCTTCAGAAATGTGGAAAATGGTCCGTTTTCAAATGTTTTATTTTTGAACGTCAGTTCACATTTGTAGGTGGATCATCAGTGTTAGAGCTAAAATTAGCATGTTTAAAGTGATTTTCATGCTTCCAGGGGCTCGGGAAGTTAATTAAATACCATTTGGAGGCATTTAATGTTCGAGCAAAAACGGCTGATTTTCGACAAAAGAGATAACACCCCCCCATTACGTCATGCTTCAGAAATGTGGAAAATGGTCCGTTTTCAAATGTTTTATTTTTGAACGTCAGTTCACATTTGTAGGTGGATCATCAGTGTTAGAGCTAAAATTAGCATGTTTAAAGTGATTTTCATGCTTCCAGGGGCTCGGGAAGTTAATTAAATACCATTTGGAGGCATTTAATGTTCGAGCAAAAACGGCTGATTTTCGACAAAAGAGATAACACCCCCCCATTACGTCATGCTTCAGAAATGTGGAAAATGGTCCGTTTTCAAATGTTTTATTTTTGAACGTCAGTTCACATTTGTAGGTGGATCATCAGTGTTAGAGCTAAAATTAGCATGTTTAAAGTGATTTTCATGCTTCCAGGGGCTCGGGAAGTTAATTAAATACCATTTGGAGGCATTTAATGTTCGAGCAAAAACGGCTGATTTTCGACAAAAGAGATAACACCCCCCCATTACGTCATGCTTCAGAAATGTGGAAAATGGTCCGTTTTCAAATGTTTTATTTTTGAACGTCAGTTCACATTTGTAGGTGGATCATCAGTGTTAGAGCTAAAATTAGCATGTTTAAAGTGATTTTCATGCTTCCAGGGGCCCAAAACACAAGATTTATGGAATGGTTAAAAGTGCATGAAAATGGCCAATTTACTCACTCTGAGTTCTCAAAAACGGTTTCTTCACCCCGGGAAGTTAATTAAATACCATTTGGAGGCATTTAATGTTCGAGCAAAAACGGCTGATTTTCGACAAAAGAGATAACACCACCCCATTACGTCATGCTTCAGAAATGTGGAAAATGGTCCGTTTTCAAATGTTTTATTTTTGAACGTCAGTTCACATTTGTAGGTGGATCATCAGTGTTAGAGCTAAAATTAGCATGTTTAAAGTGATTTTCAGGCTTCCAGGGGCTCGGGAAGTTAATTAAATACCATTTGGAGGCATTTAATGTTCGAGCAAAAACGGCTGATTTTCGACAAAAGAGATAACACCCCCCATTACGTCATGCTTCAGAAATGTGGAAAATGGTCCGTTTTCAAATGTTTTATTTTTGATCGTCAGTTCACATTTGTAGGTGGATCATCAGTGTTAGAGCTAAAATTAGCATGTTTAAAGAGATTTTCATGCTTCCAGGGGCTCGGGAAGTGAAATAAATACCATTTGGAGGCATTTAATGTTCGAGCAAAAACGGCTGATTTTCGACAAAAGAGATAACACCCCCCCATTACGTCATGCTTCAGAAATGTGGAAAATGGTCCGTTTTCAAATGTTTTATTTTTGAACGTCAGTTCACATTTGTAGGTGGATCATCAGTGTTAGAGCTAAAATTAGCATGTTTAAAGTGATTTTCATGCTTCCAGGGGCTCGGGAAGTTAATTAAATACCATTTGGAGGCATTTAATGTTCGAGCAAAAACGGCTGATTTTCGACAAAAGAGATAACACCCCCCCATTACGTCATGCTTCAGAAATGTGGAAAATGGTCCGTTTTCAAATGTTTTATTTTTGAACGTCAGTTCACATTTGTAGGTGGATCATCAGTGTTAGAGCTAAAATTAGCATGTTTAAAGTGATTTTCATGCTTCCAGGGGCTCGGGAAGTTAATTAAATACCATTTGGAGGCATTTAATGTTCGAGCAAAAACGGCTGATTTTCGACAAAAGAGATAACACCCCCCCATTACGTCATGCTTCAGAAATGTGGAAAATGGTCCGTTTTCAAATGTTTTATTTTTGAACGTCAGTTCACATTTGTAGGTGGATCATCAGTGTTAGAGCTAAAATTAGCATGTTTAAAGTGATTTTCATGCTTCCAGGGGCTCGGGAAGTGAAATAAATACCATTTGGAGGCATTTAATGTTCGAGCAAAAACGGCTGATTTTCGACAAAAGAGATAACACCCCCCCATTACGTCATGCTTCAGAAATGTGGAAAATGGTCCGTTTTCAAATGTTTTATTTTTGAACGTCAGTTCACATTTGTAGGTGGATCATCAGTGTTAGAGCTAAAATTAGCATGCTTAAAGTGATTTTCATGCTTCCAGGGGCTCGGGAAGTTAATTAAATACCATTTGGAGGCATTTAATGTTCGAGCAAAAACGGCTGATTTTCGACAAAAGAGATAACACCCCCCCATTACGTCATGCTTCAGAAATGTGGAAAATGGTCCGTTTTCAAATGTTTTATTTTTGAACGTCAGTTCACATTTGTAGGTGGATCATCAGTGTTAGAGCTAAAATTAGCATGTTTAAAGTGATTTTCATGCTTCCAGGGGCTCGGGAAGTTAATTAAATACCATTTGGAGGCATTTAATGTTCGAGCAAAAACGGCTGATTTTCGACAAAAGAGATAACACCCCCCATTACGTCATGCTTCAGAAATGTGGAAAATGGTCCGTTTTCAAATGTTTTATTTTTGAACGTCAGTTCACATTTGTAGGTGGATCATCAGTGTTAGAGCTAAAATTAGCATGTTTAAAGTGATTTTCATGCTTCCAGGGGCCCAAAACACAAGATTTATGGAATGGTTAAAAGTGCATGAAAATGGCCAATTTGCTCACTCTGAGTTCTCAAAAAGGGTTTCTTCACCCCGGGAAGTTAATTAAATACCATTTGGAGGCATTTAATGTTCGAGCAAAAACGGCTGATTTTCGACAAAAGAGATAACACCCCCCCATTACGTCATGCTTCAGAAATGTGGAAAATGGTCCGTTTTCAAATGTTTTATTTTTGAACGTCAGTTCACATTTGTAGGTGGATCATCAGTGTTAGAGCTAAAATTAGCATGTTTAAAGTGATTTTCATGCTTCCAGGGGCTCGGGAAGTGAAATAAATACCATTTGGAGGCATTTAATGTTCGAGCAAAAACGGCTGATTTTCGACAAAAGAGATAACACCCCCCCATTACGTCATGCTTCAGAAAACCTTGCTCGCTGTTAGCTACCGTCTCTCTCTCTCTCTCTCTCTCTCTCTGTCTCTGTGCGCTCCGCGCTATTTCTCCTTCAGTCTTTCTCAGAGAGTCTCGGTTTTAGAATCTTTCTCGGACTTCAAAAATGGCGACTGTCCGCCTCAGAAATAATTAATAGCATAGATGCTAACGGCTAGCTGCCGTCTACGAACTAACTGACTCATCGCCTAACACTTTCGCTAATATCAAAACCTGTCCCTTCATGGAAAGTTACGGCCAGCAACCTGCCGCCCACCAAATTCTTGTACCTCCCCGTACCAAGGACACGTTCCCAGCCGGCCGGCCTGAAGTTGTGTCTTCGGAGTGGAGAAAAATACAGTCTTTCGATAAGGGCCAGCCTGAACCGGTTCTCTCCAAGCGAACAACACCTTGAAACTAAAACATTACACTTGACCTAGAAAGCCTCTCAAGGTACCAGGCAGAGAGCAAGATGGAGTCTGTCCCGTTTAAGGCCTACAAGGCCCAAAATACGCATAACTCCATGGAAGGTATACTAACACTCTTGCAAAAGGATGGATCATCACTAACACATATATATCTATCCCCTAGCTTAAGTTTAAAAGCCCTGATCTAAAGAAAAGGGTACGAAAATGCACTACTGTGCCTCATGGATAGGTCCTACTTATAGTCCTAATCCCTATACTATAAGGGTAATAGACTGGAGTCATCCTCCATCATCCTCCCTCTAAAAGGGCCGGAAAAAATCGGTTATTACACCCCCCCAACAGCCAAAAAGCAAAAATGGAAAAATGGGCACTTTGACATATTTCTGCATATTTCCCAGATCACTTCGTGCGCGCTCTGCAGCTAGGCCCTAACTCCCCTTTGCCACCATGGATTTTCTCCAAACCACTTGCAATCGAAAGTATTCATATCCAGCGTTGCTCCAAGACCCCCCAACACCCCCCCCCAAACACCAGGAACCCCCCACAAGCAGGCCCCGGAAAACGCTAAAGTGAGCGAAATGCCTGAAAATGGAAATACTTTTTCACCATGGATTTTATCCGAAACACTTTTATCCGATATTAGACCTTCAGAGCTATGCCCCCAGACCCCTGCAGCCACCCGCCCAAAAGCAGAACACCCCCAAACAGGCAAAAAGCAAAAATGGGCCTACCTTCAATTCAGTCCAAATACGCTCTTCAGCTAGGCCCTAACTCCCCTTTTCCACCATGGATTTCCTGAAAATCAAATGCAATCAACATTAGACTGTGCCAGCAGTGCTCCCAGACCCCAAAACCCACCCACAGAAACCTAGAAGCCACCCAAACAGCCCCCCAAAAACATGCAATAATGGTATATTCAAAAGATGGCAAATTGCGCTGTTCACAAAACATTGCTGTTTTCAGCACTTCCACTACTTTGATCTTCTTGAAACTCACCTGGACAGTCACTTGCTCCAGCGATTCACAAGAATCTCAGCAAGGCAGAACAAAATCGAACCACTGCGCTCTTTGAAGAAGAAGAAGGAAGGTCTACGACTAGTTTTCACTTAGCTTTCACCCAAACACACGCGCACGCAAAACACTCAAAAAGGCCACAATTCTGCCAATTCTAGACCAAAGAACACCAAACCCCCCTAAAACATTGCCAACATCATTATGAACGAGCCAATGTTAGAAATGGGATCCCTGGCCGGCCAGGGCTTGCGCCAAAGTCAGTCGGAGACCAACACTTCCACGTCAGGGCAAGGGAGTTACGCGCCAAGATAACCCCTGCTCACCCCCTTGGTAACGTAACACGAGCAGTAAGGCTAAACTCAGAGACAATGTGAGTTAAGTGTTTGCGAAAGCACCCCCAGCAACAACACCCAAGGCCCTCCATAAAGGAAACTCCACACAAGGTTATGTATAAAAGTAGCCTTTGTATTACATCAAAATACATTAGATAAAAACACACACTTCACAATGTGCAAACAGGCACGGGCAGAATTTACAGGAGATATGTACAAGACAGGGCCACCTGTACCACTGTCAGGAATCAGCACTTTTATAACTAGAAATACTGTTAGAATTAGCACTTAGAACTTGGAGTATAAATCACTTTAGCACACAACCAGTAACTACTGGTAACCGGTAGGTACCACCTACGCAACCCTAACCACCTTAGGAGAATATTACGCAGGGAACCAGGACCTCACAGGGAACACCTGTACTAGGAGAAAACAACCAACTAAATATCACCGTACATTTAGGGGTATAGGCCTGGGAACAAAACACGTCATGCATAAACATACATTCAGCGGTGTAAGAACAAGGCACATGATGCATAAAACACATTCAGAGGTGTAGCACAGGAGAATTTGCAGAAATTACCTTAGCACAGAACTTACATCAAAGTCCAGGTTGCGCCACTGCACCAAAACCTAAACATAGCAGCTGCCCACTACTTGCTGGGCACCTGAGGACAGGGACAGAACAGGGCCTAAACGCTGAGGGAAATGGATAGGGGGAGTCTGGAGGAGGAGAATAAAGGAGCATGATTGAGTTGTGAACTTGTGAACCTCAGGAATGCAGACTGAGGCACCTTCAAAACAATAAGGAATATATGATGAAGACAGCGCTGCTGATGGACGTGTCCACGGCATGCACCGATGAGGTGGGATCGGAGGTCGCACTCTGACTTCTCCCGGCTCAACGGCTATATGTTGTCCAACTGGGCAATCAAAAAGAAAGAAAATTAAACACAAAGAAAGATACAAGAACTGTGTTATGCTATTTAACTTGTACTGAATGAAGTGTGTGCTCAGGCGTATGTCTATGATTACGTAGGGAACCTTGTGGTCTCATTCTAGGGAGTTCGGTGATTCCCCCTTCGTTTGGAGCAACACTATTGAGATATACATAATATATTCACACCCGTTAACTAGTGAGCGTCACAACAACCGGTATATCATCACCCGACGGGATGAAGCTATTCATCCAGCATTGCTGTCGCTGCATCACATATTCATTCATGTACTCACTCATTGTACATTCACACATCCATTCATGCTCTCACACATCCACCTATTCATGCACGAACCTTTTGCCTAATTCTCACATTTACAGTGCAGTGCTTGCTACCACAGGTCATGTTCACGGCTTCTCTGTGGACTTACCCAATTTCACCATCTATTCAGTCACTCACAAATTCTATGTCAGGACCGGAGGCTTCAGATTATGCTTTTCTTTCTTCGCTGTTTATTAACACAACATTGCACAGCAGCCAGAAAAGCATCAAAACGTGAAAATTTTTTAGTATTCCCAACACAGGAATATCAGAAAAACATCGTAATAACATCGTTTAATAACTACAAGTCCCATGAGATCAACATTAGGCAGTCCTTCTTTAGTGTCCATAAATCCCAATATAAGGCATCCAACCAACGAACTCCTCCTCTTTCTTCGCTGCTTCGCAGCCAGTTAAGTGCTATTCTCCCTCTCTTGCACATTTTGTGTTTTTGAGGTTTTTTGTGTTTTCTCTTATTCTATTTGCATTGACTGTTGCTTTGGGGGGTCTGTGGGGTTTTTTCCCTTCCAGAGCCCCTTCCATCGCGGGGACGCCTTCGCCCCTTACGCGATGTCCCCGTCCATTCCGCGGTGTTGAGTTCGCTGCTAGAGGGCGCCGTTGCGTCTCGCCTGCCCGCGCGCAGCTTTCGTCTCACTGATTGGAGCTGCGCTGGGGAGTCGACATCGCAGGTGCCCTGCTGCCGCCTAACCCTGACGCCCTCTTGGGTTGTACTGTCCCGTGCTTGAACGCCCCGCTGGGGTCTGTACTAGTGGTTGTAACCACGTTGCCGCCTGCGGGCGATTTTTCAGCACCTTTTTCTACGTCAGCTTCCGCTGGGGTGTTCCCCGCTCGAGCGCGCTGGGAGGCGGTGCGACCCGGTCTCTGGAGAGAGGGTCAGCACGCTGTAAAGGCTGGTGCTGCCTTTTGATTGCCCGGTTCCACCGGCCTACAACCCTTGCTAACCTTCGGTTGGCCCACACATGGCTGTCTGTGTACGCCATCGGAACCCTCAGTTCCCAATTTCTTCCACTGCGTGGTGGACGCCATGGCTGAGGGGTACTACGTCGAGGAGGAGGAGTCTCACCAGTACCTCCAAGACGACGAGTTCTATGCGGCTGTGGACCAGTCGATTTACCGGTGCGTGCAGGAAATCGTTGGGCCTATGGAGGACAGACTTTCAGCCCGCATTGTCGTGGAATGTGTCAAGTTGGCACCGGCTCTAGGGGGGTTCCCCGCCAACGACCCTAGCCAGCCTCCGGCGGCCAAGAAGCCACGTGGGGACGCGGGTCCCAGTGGTTCACAAGGTGTGGACAAGGACGCCTTCGAGCGCCTACGCGACGCTTTCCTGGCTAAGGCGTCGGGGTCGGCCTCCGAGGCGCCTCCGCCTCAGACCCCTTCAACGCCTCCCCGGGGGGGGGTTTCCCCCGCGGATACGGACGACGATGACGAGGACTCCATGCGGTCATGGCGACCGGCGTCCAATTCGACGGAGTTGCCCAAAGACACTTCAGGCATGCTGGACCCGGACGAAATCATGCACCCGCGGTCAGCCGCTTGGGCGCCTGGTGACAAGGTGGCGCAGTTTGTAGCGGGCCGCCTCCGCAAGCCCTTGGAGAAGGAGGCGCGCAGCTGCTTGAGGGGCGAATGTCCCCGCCCGACTTTGGATGGGAAGGTGGCCATGACGCCGGAGCTCGATGGGAAAATGGCCACCTTCATGGCGAAGTTCGTCAAGGACCCCCGGAAGGGGATCGATCGTTCCTGGCGCTCCTGCCAGGACAAGCTCTTGGACACCATTGGCCCTCTCACCAAGATTCTCGATATGGCCGAGGAAGCCAAGGTGTCGGGCAGCGCCATTTGCCCGTAAGTACTGTCCAACTGGGCGCAGCAGGCTGTTATCTTCCTGGGGAATGCCAACTGTGCCCTTTCGACCGAACGGCGTCGGTCGCTGCTGATAAAACTGGATCCCAAGTTGGGCGACTTGGCTTCGTCGGAAGCTGGCGCTGTTGCCCAAGGAGGGCTCTTTGGCGAGCCATTCATAAAAGAACTGGGGAAGTTTGTATCCACCTTCACCTCCCTGGACAAGGCCCAGTCAACCATCAAGCGGGTCTTCCACCAGCGTTTTTCCCGGGGGGCTGGTCGTGGTAGGGGCCTCACGACCGGCCGTGGTGGTCAGCAACAGCCCGGAAAAGGGCATGGCTCCGGCAGAGGAGGCTACAACTCCTCCGCGAACTACAACAACTTTTACCCCACCAGAGGTCAGCGTTTCAGAGGACGCGGAAACTTCCGGAACGACTCCGGCAGCAACAATTCACACGGTGAGTGTTATCCCTGCGGATCAGGTTGTTATTGGGGGGAGGTTGGCGTGTTTCCCCCAGGCGTGGGAGGCTATTACAGCGGACGCATGGGTCCTTCAGACCGTGCGGGGGTTCCGCATAGAGTTTTACGACCAGTCATGCCAGGTAGAGCCTCCTCGGCCCATAACGTTTTCTCAATCGGACGCGCTCTTGATCGACGAAGAAGTCTCGGCGCTGCTGCGCAAGGGGGCTATTTGTCGAACAACGCGCCACCCCCGGGGTTTCCTGAGCAATATTTTCCTTGTGGAAAAGGTGGACGGGGGCAGACGTCCAGTCATCAACCTAAAGGAGTTCAATGGCTGGGTGGTGTACAACCACTTCAAGATGGAGGGCATCCATCTTTTGAGGGACGTTTTGCTCCCGAACGACTGGGTGGTCCGTCTGGACCTCAAGGATGCGTATCTGGTGGTTCCGATTTACCCCCCGCATCGTCGTTTCCTTCAGTTTTGCTGGAGGGATTTGGTGTTCGAGTTCAAGGCCCTTCCGTTCGGTCTTTCCTCGGCCCCTTGGTGCTTTACAAAAATTCTGCACCCGGCCATCGAAACCCTGCGGAGTCAGGGGATTCGGCTGATCGTCTATCTGGACGACATCTTGCTGTTGGGCCAGGACCCGGGCAAGTTGGCCGCTCATCTGTCTCAGACAGTCTCCCTGTTACAAGGTCTGGGGTTTATTGTCAACAGGGAGAAGTCGGTTTTCACACCCGCCCAGCAAATGGTGTTCCTGGGCTTTGTGGTGGACTCGGTGAAATCGACACTCAGTTTGCCGTCCAGGAAGATGGCCAAAATCAAGCATGTGCTTCGGCAAGCTATCTCCAAATCGCACACCTCCCTCCGGCAGGTGGCCAGAGTAGTAGGCCTTCTCTCCTCGTCCATTCAGGCGATATTCCCGGGGCCTCTTCACTATCGGGCTCTTCAGCGACTGAAGGCGCATCATTTGCGCAGAGGGCTCTCTTACAACCGCTTGATTCCCCTGTCGGTGGAAGTCAAAGAGGAAATGTCTTGGTGGCTCGCCCACATGGAAGCGTGGAACGGCCGCGCGATTTTCGGGTCCGTTCCGGACTTGGTGATCGAGTCCGACGCCAGCAGGTCTGGCTGGGGCGCCCGCTGCGGGGATTTCTCCACAGGCGGCGCTTGGTCGTCCGACGAACAGCGACTTCACATCAACTGCTTGGAACTTCTAGCAGGTTCGTTCGCCATCCGTTGCTGGACGAGGGACTCGGTGAAATCATGCGTCCTTCTGCGGATGGACAACGTATCAGCGGTTCGGTATGTGAACCACTTAGGGGGTCCGCGATCAAGAGCCCTTGCGGACCTGGCGAAAGACTTTTGGGATTATTGTCTCGCCCATCAAGTCTCGGTTACGGCAGAATACCTGCCGGGTCGGGCCAATCAGGTGGCGGATTGGCACTCGAGATATCTCCGAGACTCCAGCCTGTGGAAGCTGGATGTTCAAGTGTTCCGCTGGCTGGCGGCATGCTGGGGACCGTTTTCCATAGACCTGTTTGCGTCCCATCTGGACTTCCAGCTCCCGAGGTTCTTCAGCTGGAGACCGGACCCCTTGGCGGAGGAGACGGATGCGTTCCTCTAAGACTGGAGTCAGGAACGGCCGTATGCCTTTCCGCCTTTCTCCATGATAGTGCGGGCCGCGGCCCAGATTCGCCGTCAGATGGCGGACGTGGTGATGGTGACGCCCGTGTGGAGGTCGCAAGTGTGGTTTCCAGTTCTTCTGGAACTTTCCTGGGATTCTCCAATCCTACTCCCCCGGCTTCCTCGTCTTCTCCTCAACCCAGACGGGGTCCCTCACCATCTCCTCCAGGGTTCTCTCCGCCTCATGGCATGGAGGCTTTCAGGCGACGTTGGTCGCTCCCTGGCCTTTCGAACTCAGCTCAGCACTTTTTGTCCAAGGCCTGGGCAGGCAGCACTGCCAAGAGGTATAGATCGGCTTGGACCAGGTGGGTTCGTTGGTGTCTTCGACGGGATTTGGATCCCATGGTCGCAGGCCTCGTTCCTATCCTGAATTTTCTTGCAGAACTCTCTACTGCCGGCTTAGCATACCGGACGATTAATACGATTCGTTCTGCCATATCAGCGGCTCATGTGCAGCTGGATGGAGTGGCGGTCGGGGAGCACCCCCTGGTGTGTCGACTCCTTAGGGGAGTGCGTTTGGCTTTACCGCCGGAGCCACGGTATTCAGTCCTGTGGGATGTCAACGTGGTGTTGAACCTTTGTCTTTCCTGGCAGCCTAACAAGTATCTTTCCTTAAAAGAACTGTCAGCTAAACTGGCGATGCTCTTGTGCTTAGTGTCTTGTCACAGGGTGTCTGATGTGCGTGCCCTGGATGTCACGGCGAGAGCGTTCTCCCCGGATGGGGTGACCTTTACCGTGGGCCGACGCACAAAATCGGCTACAAGGTCTATTTCCTATCCGGCATTTGCAGATGCCCCTAAGTTGTGTGTGGTACAGTGTTTGAAAACCTACGAGGATGTCACAACGGAACTTCGCCCTCCGGGCGAGCGGCAGTTACTGATTGCGCTGCGCAAACCGCACAAGGCTGTCTCTTCCCCCACTATAGCCCGGTGGGTGCGTTGGGTGATGCAGGAAGCTGGTATTGATACGAGGCAGTTCGGAGCTCACTCAGCAAGAGGGGCCATGGCCTCTAAAGCATTCGCCCTTGGGGCACGATTAGAAGACCTCATGCGCGCTGCGGACTGGTCTTCGGATTCCACCTTCAAAAGGTTCTATTTTAAGCCAGTGGTGGATATTGCTAGTTTGGTGGTGGACAAGCTTTAAACAAGCATAATCTGAAGCCTCCGGTCCTGACATAGAATCAAAATTTGCCTAGTGTAGTAACGGTAAGTTTCAATTCTATTAAGGACACGGAGGCGAGGATTATCCCACCCATACCTCCTGCGGAGATCCCGCCCGTACTGGAGTAAGTAATCCGTTTTCTGACTTGCAGTATGGTTACTGTTTTCGTGGGTTGCATGCCGATTGACTTGATGCTCTGCTTTGTTGATTTGCCTTCATGTTTAGCGGGTATGGCTTAGCTCACGCTGTTCTTTTTTCCGCCAGGGAATGATGGTGCGAAACGAGATGCTTCAGACTTTGGCCTGACTCGCCACGAAGAAAGAGGAGGAGTTCGTTGGTTGGACGCCTTATATTGTGATTTATGGACACTAAAGAAGGACTGCCTAATGTTGATCTCATGGGACTTGTAGTTATTAAACGATGTTATTACAATGTTTTTCTGATATTCCTGTGTTGGGAATACTAAAAAAAATTCAAGTTTTGATGCTTTTCTGGCTGCTGTGTAATGTTGTGTTAATAAACAGCGAAGAGAGAAAAGCATAATCCTCGCCTCCGTGTCCTTAATAGAATTGAAACTTACCGTTACTACACTAGGCAAATTTCGATTCAGGCACTAACCCAGTCATCCATCTATACACTCGTTCATCTACTCATTCATCCATTTATACTTTGTTACTAATATGACCTTTCATCCATCCATCTACACACTCCCTCGCTCTCTCACTCGCCCTTCATATATCCATCCATGCACTCACGCATCCGACATCCATGCACTAGCTTATCCACACACACTCACACTTACACAAACTCATCAATGAAGAAGCACTTCCACAAAAAGAAGCATTGTCTTTGTCAATGCCTTTTTAGAGCTATTCTCAAGTAATTTGCCAATGTCCACATATGTAATGTTGCCCGTTTAAGTTTGAGACGCCGCCAGTCTGCATTTTCAAAATGGAAGCGGAACATGGGTTTCCATAACACTAGTTTGTAAGGTACAAAAGGCGACAACAGTAACTATGCTTTAAGTTACACTTTCCTACCCACCCCACTCCAAAATGAAGTGGTGAAGGCTAACGTCGCATTAATTATGACTAATTCTTTCATATTGAGTGTTGGGGATAAGAATGTGTTCTATGATTAAAGTTCCGAAAGTTCTGAAAGGTATAACTGTCAGTTTAATAAACAATATGACCTGTGATTATCCATTTATTTTAGAGGTTTCATTATACGCAGGTTGTCAACAGTATAGATTGATGTGATGTTAGCTTCGCCCTCTTTTTTCTTAACAGCCCCCTTTTTCAAACCTGAAAATTGTAAGCTGATTCCAGTTAATTTTTCTGGCTACAGTGGAATTTAAAGAAGCATCAAACAGATGAAAACATTAAATGTCCATGTTGGACCTCTGTTAACAATATTAACTAATAATGTTATCAGTTTGAGGCATTACTATGAACCATTTGATGGTATTTAGTTAAAGAACCTTCGAAGGACAGAAGGATGAGTTAGGTTTGGGCTCAAACTTGGGATCTGCAAGTCACAGGGGTTCTCAGCAATGAGTGTTTAACTCAGTGAGGGATCTCAAAGCCCAATTCATATTTTCACGGCAGAAAATACTCTTTATACGCATGCCAGAAATTCATAAAGGGGTTCCTGGTGCTTGTAAATGCATTTACTACTGTATATTTCTGTACAACAAATACAGGTTGCTCCATAGTAATAAATCACACTCAAGGAGTTTGAAGTTGTAGATGTGGTATGGCTGGTAGGATTCCTAGCCTATGGTTTAAAAAAGGCTTCTTTTGATTTCCTGCAATACCCCAGTCCAAAGTAGGCCTGTAACCCGGGTGATTTGTATGTACTCAGTCATCCAGGCGTGGCGCCTATGGGCAAAGGTGCCTTTGTCCTCTATAAAAGAGAGTCTCTTTATACTCTTATTTACTACATGCTTAGATTGTGTGTGCAGTAGTAAGGTTTCTCATAGTTCTTTTAGTCCTGTAATAGCCAGGGACTCTAAGTATTTTTTTCCTGGCATTTTGGAGCAGCTGCACAAATCTTGCTAAAGCTGATGGCTCAGTGTGTTCTCCGGTGAATTCCTTATTTTGTACCAACACTTAATGTACGATCCTCTCCTTGCTAACAGTTGATTCGTTAGTCCTAATTCTAGCCGGACTTGGCTTGTGAGGTATAAGGTGGCAGATTTAAGAGGAGTCTGTGCGCTTTTGAAATGATTGTGTCCAGCAGTATCGCGTCTGTACCTCCTTAATGCTTCGCTGCCATAGGTAATAGATGACTGTATTTTAACTTGGGCAACACGAAGCAATGGTAGGAGAGTGGGGCCGGTCAGCTTAGTTTTGAGTTTTTTAAGTGTTGTCGCAATCAGCATACCGTTTCTCTTTGTGGTCTCAAGGTGGTTTAAGAAGAGGCCTCCTTTGTCGATTAAAATGCCAAGATATTTATATTCAGAGCCGTTCGCGACGACCTGTGTTCCAAGGAGCCAGGAGTGGGAACCTAAGATGAGTGTATTATTTCCCCTACTTCTGTCTTCGATATGTCACTTTTTTTCTTAAGGTTCCATATTTGTTAGTCCATTCGGTACTGTTATGAACCTTTCTTTCAAATTGCTGATCTATTTTCATGTATCTGTTTTAAATCTCTACTGGTGGATGCTGTAGTTGTTGCCACATTTTCTATTGATGATTTTATGTCATTGGGTTCTAGCACAAGTCCAAGGTTACTGACTCTGTTGGATATTGTTGATTTTTGTGTAGGGTTGGTAGCCGCACTTTCAGCTGTCTCCGTGCTTGATTGTTTGTGGAGTAGCACGGGTGCAGGAGATATGTTTTATTTTGGTAGAACTATCTATTCACATTAATTATCAAGTTGCAGGCTTTTTAAGGAGAATCAGCATGTTACTTGTTGCTAAGTAGGCTGCAGAGCCCACAGTAGCAGCGTTGCTGCATTATCTGAATTTTGAAAGGACAGTATCTAATTTCTGTATCATAAGTACCACCAGTAGTCTCTTGTGATTACTGCAGCTATCCAGCAAGTGACACTGGTGCAGTATTTTACAATATTGAAAAGCTGGTCAACATAAAGATGTCTGCCTCAATCAGGCCGCAGATACAATTAAAATGCGGCCATCTTTATCCAAAATGACTGCTCCGTACATTTAAGTAGGAGGAGGCTCTCCTGATTACCTCAAGGGGAGAGCAGATCAGAGTATCCTTTGCAGCCACTGTAGGTAGAGCCTTTCAGAGATCATTTCAGGTGGATGTCCACCATTGCAGGCATTGCCCTTTTCCCAGTTTTTGTTCCGTCGCGGCCCCCCTGGACGGGTCTCGTCTTTGTTTGGTAGGCAGCTTGCTGCTTCCCCAAGACTTGTAGCGGCAGCACTTCTTATGGGCCCAGTGAAGTCCGAGGAGAGCTGCTTGCCAGTTGATTGTCAAGCCCTCGCCGCAATTCCGCGCATCCATAGATCCACCATGGGAGGAAGATCCTTTTCCTACTTAGCGGCCAAAGCGTGGAATTCTCTCCCCACTCACCTCCGCCTTACATAGAACCATCTCTCCTTCAGAAAGCAGCTAAAAACCTGGCTATTCGATAAGTAATGCACAAACCCTCCCTCAAGCGCCTTGAGACCCTCTGGGTGAGTAGTGCGCTATACAAATTCCTGAACTTGAAGTTGGCATTCCAAGACATGGGTTGCCTTGGGAGACTGGGAACGCTCACAAAGATGTACATATGTGGACATTCCCAAACTCCTTTCTGACCCTTTTCCATCCGAGAAATGGTCAGAAATGTATGGCTACCAAGGCTTGGAGTAACTTCCTTTTCCAGGATGGAAAGGAGAACAGAGTAACCCAAGTATTGTGGGAATTTAGGGCTTTCGCCACAGGAAACATGTTTTCCCATGGCGAAAAAAAAGTGACATCCAAAGAAGGCTCAATTACCCCCTGTGTGGAGTTCTACGCCATGTTGAATTACAAACATGGGCAACAGGAGCCGATGGGAATTCTGAGATAATATTCCCAGGAGTACTCCTGGAAACCTGCACCTGGAGCAGTTAGCATTCTGGTGGGATTGTTATTGAATAACAAAAAGTAGTAAATCGGCTCCTCCATGTAGGCATGCTTCCATGGGTACAGATTTACTACTTTTGTTTGAACATGGCCTTTATTGAACACTTTCAATAGTCAGTTACAAAACTGCATTACTGCTAGGATTTAGGAACATACAAATTATGACGATTCAGTCAATTGCCCCATTAGGTGGTATGCTTTCAAGGACTTTCGTTGGAAGGATATTGAAACAATGAAACAATGACACTGCACGGCCATCGGTACAGCTGTACTATCGCCATCATTTTCCCCTTTGTCCTGAATTCTCTAGAATGTTTTCTTTTTGGCACAGTTGATAGGATTCCTGGTTCAAGGGACTCCCCAAACTGCAGAATTTATGCTCCTAAGACATACATTTGTGTTCCCTGGGACTGGGGAGACCCTTCAATGGGCTGACCTCCCTACCCCGTGAACTTGATGGGATATACCACTTCAACCGTTTCTCAAGCACAGGTAGGAGATAGCAGAATAGCCTATAATGGCCATGGGTACCAACCAAATCTCCTGCGGCTTGTTCTCATAGGGCGGTGCTCCGGTGCACATCCGGAGCACCCACAAAACAGTAAGTGGGAGCCATAAGGGGGGGGGGCAGGGCCCTGTCCATCCATCGGTGCAGCTGTACTATCGCCATAATTTTCCCCTTTGCCCTGAAATTCTCCAGCATGTTTTCTTTTTGGCACCGTTGATAGGGTTCCTGGTTCAAGGGACTCCCCAAACTGCAGAATTTATGCTCCTAAGACATACATTTGTGTTCCCTGGGACTGGGGAGAACCTTCACTGAGCTGACCTCCCTACCCCGTGAACTTGATGGGATACACCACCTCAACCTTTTCTCAAGCACAGGTAGGTGATAGCAGAATAGCCTATAATGGCCATGGGTACCAAATCTCCTGCGGCTTGTTGTTCTTGTAGGGCGGTTCTCCGGTGCACATCCGGGGCACACACAAAACAGTAAGTGGGAGCCATGGGGGGGGGGAGGCGGGATAGGGCAGGGCCCTGTCCGTCCATCGGTGCAGCTGTTGTCACGATTCTCGTCGCCTCAGGATCAGGGTGATGCTGAAAGGGGTCCACCTCCTGATTTCCCCACACTCTGACTGTACAGAAAACACAGAGCGTAGAGGTAATCAAGCGAGGGATAAATCAGGGAAGGTAAGGAAAGGGACTGGAACGGATGGGACAGCTGAAATGACAAGAAGAGAGAATTATCACAACAGTTCTAACAACTCTCATTCAATTCTCGCTATTGAAACAATACATACCAAATAAATCAGGAGGGGACCTCTGCCTCTCTATACCATAGATACTTCTCTATAGACCAGTGCCGCCTGCAAGAAAACCACTGATTACCAATAGTTCGAACACACGTCAGAATACATCAATGATGTTCTCACACCACACACATACCCATCTTAATCTTCCCTTTGATTGATAAAAGTTCTCTCCAGTAACCCAGCAAAGAAATATGTAGAAAGGGAAACTTCAGTCCCAAAACAATAAAGGGAAATGGCTTCTACATAGTCTTGCAAACGGACCAAATTCCTTATGAACAAAAATGTAGCACACGAAAAAGTATTCCTAGTTGGGCCCAACTATAAAGGGAACACTAACAAAAATAGAAACGAACAAAAAGATTCCTCCATAGAGGCCTACCAGTTCGTAACCGATAGAGACACCAGTCAGGGTTCTTTGGTTGATAATCCACCAATGGCCGTTCTTCCTCGCGATGATTGCTCGTGGAAAGAAACAAACCCTAACCAGTTTCTTCTGTTCAAATCCCCAGGTACTCAAATCCAATCGGTTCCTGGAAACAAAGCTCCAACCACGATACACCTTCCCTCGCGGCAGCCGCACGCGAACGGGTAAGGCAGGACAAGGAAACGCCCTCCGTAGTCCTCGCTCACAAAACCAAGTTCTTTGCCGCTCCTCGATACCTTTTCCGCGGCAGCCGCTCGCGGAAAGATAACGGCAAACTCCAAATGTTCCAAAGTCTTTGATCCTGGATAGTAGTTCCCAAAACGTAGAACTCGACACCAACACTCACAGGTTCAAAAGAGTAATCACTTACGAAGCCCCCTAGTGGACATCCTGACTATATAGAATCAGTTCTCCACCCATTTAGCATTATGGGAGCTGTAGTTCTGTAGGCGCAAATACGCAAATCCTGACAGCTGTACTATCGCCATCATTTTCCCCTTTGTCCTGAAAGTCTCCAGCATGTTTCTTTTTGGCACAGTTGACATGGTTCCTGGTTCAAGGGACTCCCCAAACTGCAGAATGTATGCTCCTAAGACGTACATTTGTGTTCCCTGGGACTGGGGAGACCCTTCACTGGGCTGACCTCCCTACCCCGTGAACTTGATGG
Organism: Lissotriton vulgaris; assembly: GCF_964263255.1. Classification (NCBI taxonomy): domain Eukaryota; kingdom Metazoa; phylum Chordata; class Amphibia; order Caudata; family Salamandridae; genus Lissotriton; species Lissotriton vulgaris. The sequence goes on along the minus strand of NW_028251362.1, from coordinate 251,142 downwards.
GATACACCACCTCAACATTTTTTCAAGCACAGGTAGGAGATAGCAGAATAGCCTATAATGGCCATGGGGACATTATCTCCTGCGGCTTGTTGTTATTGTTGGGCGGTGCTCCAGTGCACATCCGGGGCACCCACTAAACAGCAAGTGGGAGCCATGGGGGGGGGCAGGGACATATCTGCCCCAGTAGACTCCCCACAAGTTCCTATCCTGCCTGCGGCAGGAGCTGACCTTGCTCCAGCCCAGCGGCAGCATCTGTTTTTGTTCGCTCTCGCCGGGCAGAGGCAATGTGTGTTTCCCTGACTGCAAGAGCATAGGCAGAGAAACACAAACCTGTTCCCACCTGAGAGCAGACATGCCTTTCCTGCCACTTTCTTATGGGCAGGGAAGGCATGTCTTCTCCTACCCAGTGGGGGCTTCAAAAATGATTCTGCCAGGTGGGAGCAGACATATGTTAGACATATGTTTCCCTGTTTGCGCTAAGGCAGGCAGATAAATTGCTGTGCTCTGGGAATGGGATCCCCAGGACACAGTAATGGAGCAGGCCCTAAAGAATAGGGTCCCCAGGCCTTTATAGGATCAGGCAGGGGGCCCGTCTCTTCGAGTTAAGCTTGACACTAGGAGATGAGGTCCCGGGACCTGCTAAGGCTCACAGAGGCGTGGGGGCAAGCACTCCCATTTTTAATGGAACTAAGCCCCTGGGGATGGGATCACTGTGGCCTTTTGGGGATCAGAGAAGGCGTCCTCCTCCCTTTACTTTACTAGACAGCCTCCCAGAGAATTGAGGAGGGGGCATTCACCTACATCCCGAAAGAATGTTTTGCACAAAAACTACAGATTTACATCAAATCATGAAAAACAATCTTTCTGGACCAAGATTTAGCTTTCTGCCAAATTTGGTGTAGATCTGTTCAGGCATTTGGACTGTAGCTGTGTCTAAAGTTCTAATGGAAAAATGAATAGGGAAAATGCATTTTGGACCCCCGCCTTTTTCTCGACCCAGGTTGACAGATCACCCTGAAAACATTCCAGGATGCAGCTGAGGTGGAAGGAATTTTTTCGGGGGAAAGTGTTGCCGAGATTCGCCAAACGACACCACAGTTATAAGCAAACCAAAAAATGCTTCACCTCTGAAAACACCAACCTAACTATAGCTGATTCCTGCAGGCCGGCATGTCTGGAAGCAAGACAAACACAAAGAGCACAGATACGCATAGTCTGGGTCTTGGCAGTGCAAAGATGCTATCTTGCGTAAACCCTGGTGAGTCTGTACCATCAACCCTCCCTTCGCCATAGGATGCCGATGATGCCTTTCTCACTGATTGGGAATCTGCAATTCTTGAATCTTTAAACCCTTGAGAAGAGCTCTAGACTAATTGTCCGGAGATGGTCATCCCAATTCTGTAAGTGACTAAAGCATGATCTTAGTCATTTAGGTTCCATAGATATTGCCTTTTGAAGTTGTGGTCTGTCCATAATGCTATTGTCCTGTTTCTGGAGAGAGCGGGTGAAGTCTTGATGTTGTGGAGTACCCCATTACTGAAAAATTGCAACTGACATTTGCTTTGTTTGAGTTAGTGACCCCTAATTTTAGTACTCCCGAAATGTCACAATGGGTGCTGGCCCTCTAATACATCTTCTGCTCTTGCTGAAAAATAGTCTGACTCACAGAGTTCTTAACTTCATTTGAGAACTGAATGTGTCCCAACTGAACATCATTTATGAGACAAATCATTAGTCATTAACTGGACAGTGAGCCTCTGTGCACCATAAAGTGCCACCATTCACCGCAGCCGGGTAGGGGGACCAATTTTAGGAACTCTGGCAGCCTTTTAGAACCCTACTACTGACTGAATTTACGGAAATAACTTGTCCTAGATATCTCAGACTATTGCACCTGTCTGCACCCATTGCTACGGTCCCTTGAATACTCGAGGCATGAGAAGCTCAGCAGTTGGACGATTGAGCTGTAGGGAGAAGACTGGGAGCTCTGGACTGGGTGGGGGGAGGGGGGAAGGAGGGGGGTTGGGAAGGGGGGGTTGGGTTAAGGGCGGGGGGACGGTTTTCCGGGATTTTTCTAGTTCCAATGTTTTTGTGGTTCAGTGCATTTTCATCCCCGACAGGTTGGACACTGCTATTATTGCCAGTATTGTCTTGAATACCATGCAACCACTGGGATTTATTATTCTTACCTGGTATGACCATCCTGCTTATTGTATCACATTGCACCGTCTTTCAACAATAAAAAGATTTAAAGCTAAAGTGCCATCATTGGTACTATTTAGGAGAAAGCAAGTTGTTTGGATAATGTATTTTTGAGTGAAGAGCATTCTTTTTAAACTGAAAACTCAGCAGCTAAGGCTTCAGAAGAATGAGTGGTCTAGTGTTGAGTCCAGAATCAGAGACCATTGCATCAGAGGGCCAGACATATAGGTTGCATATTTATCATTATATCACGCAGCGCAGCAAGTCACCTTGCTGCACTGCATGATAGGGGAAGGGCAGGAATGCACCATACTTAAGACTGTACTGGGCATTCCTACGTTTTCCCAGCACTGGAGCACAATGTGCTGCCTAGCACCAACAGAGGCGCTCTTGCACCAAGTAAGCCCGCTGTGGGGGACTTACTTGTGGCAACAATAGGAGTTCTTGGCCCCCAACAACCCTCAGCAGACAAGGAGACGTCATCCCCCAACCAGTAGTGAGCCATGAGATCCCTTTGCAGAGTGGATGGGAAAGGGGGCGGGGGCTCTGGATGGGGTCTCACCATTCCAGCTGCGTGTTTTCTGCTGTTTTGATTTAGGGCAAGGCATTGGAACATTTTACATGAGCACCAGTTACATTGTTTTTGTAAACCTAGGAAGAGAAAGTGATCTGCCCAGAATCACAGGATGTTGAGTGCTGCCGAGATTCGAACTTGGTTCATCAGCTCCAAAGTCAGCAGCAGCTCTGGCCATAAGGCCGGAGAAGCCACATGGAAGCTTGTTGGCAAGGAATCTGGTTTGAAAGGGCTTGTAAAGGTCTAAGTGCATCTACATAAGAATGCACTTCACACCAGCAGGACAGTAGACAGGATTGGTAACAGCCGGCCGCCTCTTAACCCCTTCCATGCTAATGACAAGGTCAGCTCGTCATGGGTGTTACCTGCGCTGTGCTTATGACGAGCTGACCTTGTCATGAACAATGGGAAATAAGGATCTGCAGCACAGGAGGGGAAAACCCCCTAGCAGCCAAGGTGTTAAGTCATACTTTCCCCTTCCAGATGCCCCCATCTGAAAAGGTATGAAAGAGCAGGTGTGCTGTTCCTATTACAGCACGCACCAAGAGAAAGCTTCCTTCAGCGTTAATGATTTTAAAAGCTCTGGAAGTCATTCTCTTGCAGAGGCCCTGCATGCCTGCAAACAGAAGGATGTGCGCTCACACACCTTACAGGGAACATAGCTTACTAGTGGCAACATTAGGGGTTCTTGACCCCCAACGACCCTCAGCAGCCAAGGAGACTTCATCCCCCAACCAGTTGTGCGCCAGAGGGCTCCTTTGAAGAGTGGTTGAGAAAGGGGTCGGGCCTTCGACGAGGTCTCAGCAATCCCACTGTGGGGAACTTACTGGAGGCAACAATAGGAGTTCTTGGCCCCCAATGACACTCAGCAGTTCAAGGGGTCTTCATTAGGGGTGGGCGAGCAATACTTCTCCCCCTAACAGAATTCCATAGAATTTTGCAGAGTTTTTGCTAACTCTGCAGAATTCCGCAGAGTGAAACTCTAGGAGCTCCGCTCAGACCTACAGAAAAAAGCAGAAAGTTAGCAGAACCCACTCAGGTATTCATGTACCTACTCATAGAACAACTCAGACACTCTCACAGACACTCACAGACCCATTCACTCATACACCCATTCACAGATAAACTCAGACACATACACCGACTCACAGACAGTCAGACACTCATGCACCCACTTACGGAATCACTCATACTCTCTCTTGGCCACTCACAGATCTACTCAGAGACTCAGGTACTTACTCACAGACCTTCTCAGAGACTCACACACCCACTCACAGACACACTGAGACACGCATATACCCACTTACAGCCCCACTCATAATCTCTCTTACTCACAAACGTACTTAGACACTCATACACCCACTGAGACACTCATGCACGCACTCACACACTCAGTGCCAAAGTTTAGTAGTTACAGTTAAGAAATACAATTAAAAAACCTTTACAAATTCACTTAAGAAAACAAAGGTTACAGGGACCTTATAGTTAGGAAATAGAATTTTAAAAACATGGAAATTCCCTGAAAAAATACAAAGGTTACAGGGATATTAAAATGTAACGAGGATCTAACTGTTAATGAGTCGGGGAACGAGGATCTTGATACATTCCCCCATTACCTTTCCCCTGTCCTCCCTTTAAAGTCATCCTCCTCTGCAGACGTGTTGTCAGCCTTTAAAGATTTGGGCGCTCAGGATTCAAGGCCCACCCACCAACCAGGAAGCAAGGATCCCATTGGCGGAATCGACCTCTACACGAACATCATAACGACGCCAGAGACGACGGACAATGAAGAAGCTGCCAGGACGAGGGAGAGAGCGGAAGAGCGAATGAGTCCTCTACAACCGGACGTCACAAGCATACTTTTCATGTGCCTATTCCTTGACTGGCCCACACATGGTGGAGAATGCGGGCACTCTAGCTCCATAGCCAGCATGGAAAATCTGTTGCCACACATAATTTCAGGGCAACAAAAACTGGAATGGGCCGTCGAGAAGTAAATGACGTCAGCCCAAACAGATCGTGAACTCTTTAAGGAGTCAATGAACCAACAAGTTGAATGTATTTACAAAGTTGACATTGACCAGTATCAACTCACCACCCAGATACAAAACCGTCCTGGAGGGCAATGCAACAATTCCCATATCGCCTTACAGAAATATCTCCCAGGAGAAGGCCCTGATGTTTTCCTGACCAACTTCGAGCGAGCTGCATGGGCCTGTGGGTGGCCAATTGATAAATGGCCCTTTTTCCTAGCCCCCTTACTAAGTGGAGAAGCACAGGCCGCCTATCAAGTGGCTAACCCTAGCGGAAATACCTCATATGCAGAAATAAAAAATATTATTTTGGACCATTTAGGCATGGATCCCGAGGCCTATCGTTTACACTTTCGAAAAGAGAAGGGAACGCCTGGCGATAATCCCAAGACTCTGTATTTTAAACTTAAAGTGGCTGCTGACAAGTGGTTCAGGCCCCAGGAACGGAGTAAAGAGGAAATTAGGGAACTGATATATTTAGAACAGTTCTTGGAGTCCCTCCCATATCCGACACAACGATGGCTGAAACAACATTCCCATCTAACAGCCACTCAAGCAGTAGACATGGCTACCACGTTTGCCCGAGCACAGCCCCGTTCCTTACACATAGACAGTGACAAACAACGCTTCTCCTCATCTACCCAAAGAACCAAAAAACGAACACCAACGCCCATACCTGAAGCACCACGTCCCCGTCCTAGAACTGAGACCCCAGCTTCCAAAGGTCCACAGTGCTTTGACTGTGGAGAGTGGGAGCATATTGCTCGGTTTTGCCCCTTAAGAAAACAACAGAGGAACCCATAGACGTTAGCTGTATTCCGCAGACCGTCCTATATACGGAAGAGATGGGACCATGTTTTTATGTGAGTCTACAGGTGAAGGGAAAAATCAGTAAAGGCCTTACTTAATTCAGGGTGCCGTGTCAGGGAATCCCTAGTGTCCCCCTTTGTTCCTACTTCCACAGAATATGTACCAATAAGATGCGTTCATGGGGACGTTCGTCCTTATCCCATTATACATCTCCCCATCCTTGTGCCCGGAGGAAAAACCCTCCAAGCTAGACTCGGGGTACTACCTTATCTCCCGGAAGACTTGATATTAGGGTTAGATAACCCGCTATTTATACAGCTACTTTGAAAGAAATTACAAGACCCCAATCCCATTCCCCAAGAACAAACTACCCTCCTTACATAAGCCCCTTGCTCTCTGATCGTAGCTTTCGATATGCTCAAGAACATGACCCCACCTTACAAAATGCATGGAAACAAGCCAAACAAGCCCCTACCGGACAATCACCTGTTAATCCTGTTCCATATTACAAATGGTCTCCTTTACAGAACAAAAAATGACAGCGCATCCCCCCCCCACTACTAGTCCCTCAGTCTTTTAGGGAACAGTTGTTATTTTTTGCACACACCCACTTGCTAGCTGGACATAGGGGTACAGAAAAAACGACACAGATGATCCTCCGGAATTTTATTGGCCTGGCATCTATTCCCAAGTCTCTAAATAATGCCAGGAATGCGAAGTTTGTCAACGTAAAAATCAATACCGACCGCCACCTGCTCCCCTTCAGCCTCTCCCCATCATAGGGAATCCTTTTGAAAGCGTTGGGATGGACTTGATAGGCCCCCTACCCCGTACAAAAAAGGAAATCTATATGCGTTAGTCGTTATAGATTATGCCACACGTTATCCAGCGGCTTTTCCTCTGAGGACACCTACAACCACTAACATCAGCGACCGCTTGGTCGAACTATTCTCACGTGTCGGATTTCCCAAAGAGATACTTACTGACCAGGGGACCCCCTTCGTCTCGCGGTTGATGACCCAGGTATGTAAATCCCTTGACATATCGCATATAAAGACCTCAGTATACCATCCCCAAACCAACGGTCTTTGCGAGAGATACAATGCCACCTTAAAGTTATCCCTTAAGAAAATGCTAACTTCAGAAGGCAGAGATTGGGATATGCTCCTTCCATTAGCTCTCTTTGTAATCCGTAGTCAACCCCAGAGCAGTTTCGGTTGTTCGGCATTTGAGCTTCTTTTTGGGAGGCGTCCGCGTTATCTATTAGAGATCACCAAGAAAGCCTGGGAACAGGAGAAACTCGCTCTTTCCTTGACTATACTTCAGCCTTACGTTCTCGCTTACACAAACTTCGTGAGTTCGCGGACGCTAACCTTGAAAAAGCTCAAATGAGACAACAGCTTTTTTATGATAAAGGTAAAGGTGGAAACATCTTAAAGTAGACGATTGGGTCCTTGTACAGACACCTTCTAACCTATCCAAGGCACATTCGGAATGGAAGGGACCCTTTCGTATCGTAAAGAAAATAGGCCTTACCACCTATTTAGTACAACTATCCCCCAAGAAAACGCAGATGTATCATATAAATCTACTGAAGAAGTGGCTTGGTCCACCACCTCATAATGTACATAGTATCCACTCCCCAAAGAGAAATGAGAGTACCCTTGAGCAGTTGGACGTAAATCCAAGTCTATCAGATATACACAAAAAGAACTTACAGGACACTCTTCTACCCTTTTCTTCCCTTTTTTCTGACTTCCCAGGAAAGACAACATTAATTGAACATTCCATAACCACTCCACCAGGCAAACTCATCAGACAAAGACCATATCACATACCAGCTGCCAGACGGGAGGCCATTAACACAGAGATAGCAAAAATGTTAGCAATGGGAGTGATACAACCCTCCCAAAGAGAATGGTCATCCCCCATAGTTATTGTGCCCAAACCTGATGGTTCTGTGCATTTGTGCATAGATTTTAGGGCAGTCAATGCCATTTCCAAATTCGATGCACACTTGTTAACGAGAGTCGACGAACTCATCGAACGACTCTGGGATGCTGAATATATAACAACTTTGGACCTTACAAAAGGTTATTGACAGGTGCCTCTCGATCCACGAGACCGGGAGAAGACTGCTTTCTCAACCCCCATTGGTAACTATGAGTTTACAGTCCTTCCCTTCGGTCTCCACGGGGTACCTGCTACCTTTCAAAGACTCATGAACCGGGTGCTTTCAAACCATCAGGGATACTCGGCCGCCTATCTTGATGATATAGTCATCTATAGCCCCAGTTGGGAGGAACATCTTCAACTTTGTCAGGCAGTTCTACAGGCCTTCCAAAAACCTGACCTACATGTTAATGCGAAAAAGTCCCACGTAGGCTATCAGAGGCTATTTCCCTGTGAGCAGAGGTATTCCATCATTGAAAAAGAGTGTCTGGCAATTAAGTGGGCTGTGGAGAAACTCAGTTATTATCTAGAGGGCTCCCATTTCATCTTATTCACGGACCATGCCCTGTTACTCTGGGTGAGCCGTAACAAGCGACACAACCCTCGGATCCTCCGATGGTTCCTCTCCTTGCAACCCTTTTTATTTGAGGTACGCCACCGCAAGGGACAGGAAAATGGTAATGCAGACTTTCTCTCCAGGGTTTCCATGTTCCCCGATTGGGAACATTCTGGGGTGGGGATGTGTAACGAGGATCTAACTGTTAATGAGTCGGGGAACGAGGATCTTGATACATTCCCCCATTACCTTTCCCCCGTCCTCTCTTTACAGTCATCCACCTCTGCAGACGTGTTGTGGGCCTTTAAAGATGTGGGCGCTCAGAATTCAAGGCCCGCCCACCAACCAGGAAGCAAGGATCCCATTGGTGGAATCGACCTCTACACGAGCGTCATAACGACGCAAGAGACGATGGACAAAGAAGCTGACCGGACGAATAGGAACTTCCAGAGAGAAGAACCACAAATAGAAGTGGCTATATTTTTTTGTTTGTTGTTTTCTTCTTTAACATTCTTCTTTTTTGAACTTTTTCGTGTAATAATATTTCATCCACCTAATAAAACGAACCCCCAAAGCATACTTCTCGAGTGCCTATTCCTTGACTGGCCCACACAAAACCAGCAAAATTCAGTAGTTATAGTTACCTGAACTATAATTTACGCCCCCCTAAAGCACTTTTTATGACCCCCTCATAATACATCACTCGTGACATGGTCAGTGAAATCACTCATGACATCACTGATGACATCATCCAGTGAGTATATGTGTTTCTAAACATTTCTGAGACTTAAAGATATATACTAAGCTAAGTCATAAGTTCAATTACTATTGTTTCTGTACTACTAATGAGTGATACTGTTTCTAACATAAGTTATCTGAGTGGCTGTGTGACTGTCTGTATCAGTGTGTGAGTGGGTATATGGGTCTGTAAATGGGTTTGTGAGTGGATGTATGGGTGTGTGGGGGTTGTATGGGTGTGTGAGTAGATGTCTGTGTAGCAGTGTGTGTTTGTGAGAGTGGTTATATGGGTGTGTGAGTAGTTGTGTGGGTGTGTGAGTGGGTGTGTAATGATTGCTCGGGTGTGTAAGTGGATGTGTGAGTGCTTGTATGGGTCTGTGAGTGGTTCTGTGGGTGTGTAAGTGGATGTGTGAGTGGTTGTGTGGGTATGTGAGTGGTTATATGGGTCTATAAGTCAATGTGTGAGAGGTTGTATGAGTGTGTGAGTGGTTGTATGGATCTGTGAGTGGCTGTGTGGATGTGTGAGTGGTTCTGTTTATGATGTCACTGGTTTTGTATGAGTGAAATCCGATTCTAACTATAACGTCCCATAACTTATTTTTACAGTAAATTTCTCTGTTTTTTTAAATTCTATTTTCAAACAATAAATTCTCTATAAACTTAGTTTTTTTCAGTGAATTTCTATGGTTTTGTAATGTTATTTCGTAACTAGAACGTTGTGTAACCTTTGTTTTTTTGTTGTGAATTTCTAAGTTTAAAAAAAAATCTTATTTCCTAATTATAACGTTCCTGTAACCTTTGGATTTGTTTGAGTGAACTTCTACCTTTCTTTAATTTTATTTGCTAAATGTGATCTGTAACCTTTGAGACCAGGTGTGTGAGTGGCTGTATAGGTCTATAAGTGAGTGTCTGAGTGGCTGTATGGGTCTGTGAGTAGCTGTATGGGTCTGTGAGTTGATATGTGAGTAGCTGTAAGGGCCACTGTATGTTTTTGTGAGTACTTGCATGAGTAGCTGTTTGGGTGTATGACCGGTTTTGTGAGTGCTTGTATGGATCTGGGAGCAGGTGTGTGATTGGCTGTATTGTCTGTGAATGGGTGAGTGAGTGGCTGTATGAATCAGTGAGTCAGTGTGTGAGTGGCTGTATGGGTCTGTAAGTAGGTGCATGAGTAGCTGTTTGGGTGTGGGACCGGTTTTGTGAGTGTCTGTATGGATCCATGAGTAGGTGTGTGATTGGCTGCATGGGTCTATGAATGGGTGTGTGAGTGGTTGTATGGATCTGTAAGTGGATGTGTGAGTGTCTACATGGGTGTATGAGTAGTTTTCTGGATGTGTGAGTGGCTGTATGGGTCTGTGAATGGGTGTGAGTGGTTATGTGGGTGTATGAGTGCAGGTGTAAGGGGCTCTAGGAGTGTGTGAGTGGGTGTGTTAGTGGAGGTATGGGTGTGTGAGTGGTTACATGGGTCTGTGAGTGAATGCGAAAGTGGCTGAATGGGTGTGCCAGTGGGTGGGTTATTGTGGGTGTGCAAATAGCTGTGTGAGTGACTGTGCCAGAGCGGAACCTCACCTGCCCCTTAATTGAACAGGAGTCCACAGTTTTGCAGAAAAAATTCTACCCAACAGGAGTACTTTCTAGTGGTTAATTAGGAAGTGCTTATTTTTAGTGCCCCTTGGCCAATTTCAGTTAATATCACTGGATATGGCTAGGCAGGAACTAAAGCGCTGTAAATCAGGTTCGTCAGACGACCACTGTCCACCAAAGCTCTGCGGGTTGATGGCGGAATCAATTGCCCCTACTCTGCAGCATATCTGGAATACCTCCATTAGGACGGGGGAGTTCCTGGAGGGCAGGAATCATGCCACGCTTCTTCCCCTGAAAAAAAAGTTGGATGGGGACCCGGAGGACCTGAACAACCTCCGCCCAATCTCTTTATTGGCGGCTCCGGGTAAAATGCTGGAGAAATTGATCCAGCGACAGTTAAATAGCTATACTGAGGCCAACAATATACTACATGAGACCCAATCGGGGTTTAGACCCGGTTTTAGCACCGAGACAGCTTTGATCAAGGTGGCGGAGTCAGTGAGGTGGTCGCTGGATTCAGGGGACTCAGCTGTGCTGATGCTCCTGGATCTGTCGGCCCCTTTTGATACGGTTAACCATGGTAGACTATTACAACGGCTCGCAGCGATCGGGCTTCAGGATCAGGCACTCAGGTGGCTACATTCTTATTTAGCCAATGGATCGCAGAAGGTGGCGCTGAGGGCGTGTTCCTCAAAGCCTAGGGATCTGAGCTGTGGCGTCCCGCAGAGGTCGGCATTAAGCCCTTTATTATTTAACATTTACTTGGCCCCGCTCTTCACATTAATTGCCAACTGGGGGGTCACTGCAATATCTAATGCAGATGACACCCAGCTGGTTTTCCCCTACTCAGAGGTGTCAGAGGCAGCCTTCGCCAGCTTTAAGGGCTGTCTTCGAGACGTGGCAACCTGGATGAATACGAATAAATTAAAGCTAAATCCGAATAAAACAGAGGTGATCTTTTTCAGGAAAGGCATACCTCCCGCGGCAGAGCTATGGTGGCCCGCTGAGATGGGGCCTGCACCTCCGCCCAGTCATCTAGCAAAAAATCTAGGGGTTAAATGGGACGACAGTCTATCCTTCTCTTCCCATATCCAGCAGGTGATGGAGTGCTGCCTTAGTAAACTGAGGAACCTGCGAAAAAATCTCAAGCTGCTGCCAGAGAATTGTCGAAAAATGGAGATCCACGCCACAATTACATCTAGGCTGGATTATGCCAATGGCCTATATCTGGGTCTCCCGAAATACCTGACCCAGGGCTTGCAAACCGCGCAGAATGCTGCGGCTAGGCTGCTTAAGCATATACCGTTTAAAGATCATGTTGCTCCGCACCTCTGATCATTGCACTGGCTGCCAGTGACCAGCAGAATAAAATTCAAGGCTCTCACGCTGGCATTTAGAGCTCTACATGGAAACTGCCCGCATTTTTTAAGATCTCAGTTGCCTAGATACTCCCAGGCCCGTTCTCTCAGTTCGAACTGCCGGGTTCTACTACTCGTTGCGCGAGTCAGAAGGGCTCGACTGGGGGGCCAGACGTTCTTGGCAAATACGGCACGGCTCTGGAACACCTTGCCACCGGGCCTCCAGTGCGCATCCTCGGAATCCAGCTTCAGAAAACCGCTGAAGTCTTGGCTCTTCACACAGGGAAGCTAAATATCTTCTTCTCTGGGTTTCTGGCTTTGCTTTTGCTCTCACAGTGCCGGGACACCTCCTAGTTGAGGTAGCTGTTCGCGCTATACAAAAGTCTGTATTATTATTATTATTATTTGTTGGGTAATAACTAGTGCATATTCTACACTACAGCTGCATAATGGACCCTGAGGAAATGTCTCCAGTGACCTTCTGTGCATGCAGTTTCGGCAATGTGATTGTTCATCAAGCGTCTTGATAAACAAATCCTTGATAACATGAATCCTGATCTAGAGAAGAGGACAAGACTACAAAAAGGGGAATCTCCACCAAACAAGGGTACTTCCTCCTAACAATATGAAGTAAGTACTTCTTTGTTTAGTGGAGATGTCCTCAAATTTCCGCTGCATCAAGAACACGTCACCAAAATCAGCAGGAAACAGGCCTGGGGGCCTTTTGGTAAGCTGTCTATCAACATGAGAAAAGTAAGACCTTTGGAAACTACTAAGAATAATGTGGCGTGGCCAAACGGTTGGACCTTAAGGATGATTTTGGGCATTTGCATACTCAAGGTAAGACTGCATAGAGGGGAATCTCCACCAAATAGGGGTACTTCCTCTTTTATTTCTGAAATAAAGGGGAGGGGAAGAGTGACCCCCCTCCCGGGCTGATTTCGACCTTGGGGACTCGATTCGATTCAAAATCTTTATTCGAATTTTTGCAAATTCATAAAAGCAATACAAAATACAATCCCAAATCAAATGACCATGATTACAGATATGTTTAAAAGCAGCACATTATTAAATACAAATCGATTAGCGGTAAGGTTCAGAAATTTGCTAAGGGTGCTCCATTGTTTTCCGGACACGAGTAATAACTCTTAAAAAAGTGCTAGTGCGGAATATCAGTTCTTCATTGTTCAAAGTTAACAACATCAAATTTGATTCCTCCAGAGAAAGTGGTCTGTGCTTTTTAAAATACGGTGCTAAAAACCATTTAAAATATTTTTGATAGAATTTGCAAAAAAAGAAGAAGTGTAAATCAGTTTGCAAGCTCATATCATCACATGAGCACAAATTATTTCCAGATTTTAAGAAAGAGTAACCTAATGGGAAACATAATAAAAATCTGACAGTGCCTGCCCTTAGGCGAAAGTTAGTCATTTGCAGCGTAAGGTACAATGGGATTGGTTGTGTGTGCAGATCTTTATTCACATAAACCTGGATTGTTGGTTTAGTTACTTCCCTTGCCAATCTTTCTTTGCTATAAAGTGCATACAATGCAGATTTTAAATTATTTTTGTCTTTAAGCTCAATTTTGCTAGGGTCAAGGAAGAGGTGTCCTTTGCCTACGCTACTCAATTTTTTGAAAACTCCAGAAAGCCAGGGGATTGACATCCCTTTTTCGCAGTTAAGGCAGTCTCTTATAATGTCAAGGGTTAGGCTGGCCAAGTTATTCTTCCAGATAGCGAGCCAAAACATTTCCGGTCTAGAGGCGATAAAATCTGATATATAGTGCAGGTTCAATTCACAGTGGCAAATGTATTCTGAAGAGGAAATGGGTGCTCCGAGGATTTTTCTACAGAAGCGTTTTCCTCAGTCTGGATACTCGGTGTTTTGCCCAGACCCCAGATCTCTGCCCCGTACGTTGCGACTGGCACACATTGTAATTTAAAAAAATGTAAATTGCTTTCGTGGCATCTACTTTCTTAGGCCGTGGAAGGCTAAGATTAGAATTAATGGATTTTGAGAACTTGCTCGTGGCGTGGACCAAATTCTCACTCCACGAGCCGCTCGCAGCAAAAACCATTCCTAGGTAGGGAAAAGTGTTAGTGGAGTAGAGTTTATCAGAACCCACCGAAATAACACTTAGTTGTCTCTTCCCCGGGCCACAGGACATGATAAAAGATTTTTTTAAATTTACTTTAAGATCAAGTTTTTCCATGTATTGAGCAAAATCTTTTACCAAACTGCGTAAAGTGTTCGGAGTGAGGCCCATGAGCACCGCATCATCTGCGTAAAGCAGAGTCGGTAGCAATCCCCCCCTTATTTTTGGGACATCTCTAGTTGCCAATTTTAGAGATTTGTTTAATCCATTTATGTAGATAATAAATAACAGGGTTGCTAAAACACACCCCTGCCTGACTCCTCTTTCTACCTTTATGGGCTCTGACACTTGCCCCGCCATCCCGATCCTTACTTGTGCCCTTGTGTCAGTGTGCAAATATGCAAGAAAGTGTACAAGCGGTTCGTCTAAACCATATTCCAGGAGGATTGACCACAGTTTGGACCTATTTACTAGGTCAAATGCAGACGATAAGTCCATAAACGCTAGGTAGATTGGTACCGACCGAGCATTGGTATATTTACCAATTACTAAATTTAGATTTAGACACTGCTCGGTTGTTCCAACCCCGCTTCTGAACCCCATTTGACAGGAGTCTAAGATCCCTGTTTCATCTACCCACTCATTTATTCTATTGTATAATACTCGCCCCAGGATTTTAAGGGTATTGTCCAGGAGCGAGATGGGTCTGTAATTTGTTGGGTCTGTTCTTTCTCCTTTTTATATATGGGCACTATTATGCTTGTGGACCATGTGTCAGGTATTGGCACTAACGGTAGGCTATTGAAGACATTTTTCAAGATGGGTGCCCACAGTTCAGCTTTCCATTTGATAATGTCTATTGGGAGGCCATCTGGCCCAGGGGCTTTATAGCCAAGGCTTTGTTTAATGCCCGCGATAACCTCTCCTAGACTAATCTTTAAGGGGCGTAAACCTTGGGGACTCAATCTCCCAGGGCACGGCCTCTTGATGCTGGGTGCCCTGGAGCCCATCGAGTATCCATCAAGGAAGAAGTGGTTCCTTCGTTCACTTTAAGGGCTAAATACAGGACATAGAGGAACAATACATTCTATGTCAACAAATTTACAGATAGAAAAAATGCAAGTATTTATTCAATTATATAACACAAAGGGAAAACCAAGGATAAGAAGGGTGAGTGGGGAAGACAAAGAACAACTGAAAAGCTCAGACATTCATATAGTGACTATAAGTACAATGAACTTGTTACAAAATATCGTTATTTTATTAATGTTATGTATTTTGGTATATTTTTTATATGTATGTGATGCATTTTTTTGTATAAGAAATATTTGTATTTTTACAATTGCATGGAAATGTAAACAGTGCCTTATTTACATTGCGGCCTACGTGGAAGCCTACCCACCTACTACATTACAATGCAAACGCACCAGTCATACTTTACATTATGGCAGTGAAGAATTTTTTAGCAAAACAAAATGTCCCATTTAAAATGTTAGTGGCAATAACAACTATTGGTGCACCTGCAATGATAGTGGATCATTCTGGTTTCATTGCCAATTGTAAAACAGATCCACATTTCTGACCATTATTGAACTACCATTATATTATACATCAACAGGCAATATGTACCAAGGTAATGAGGTTTGATCAAGTGATGACTCCTGTTGTTCAAATTAGTATTAATTAAATTTGTGCTAAGGCCAAGCAGCATCAAAGCTTCAAATTACTCACTGAAGAAATATCAGCTGAGTGTAGTGACATTTTACTGCATACTCAGATCCAATGGCTTAGCCGGGGAAAATGTTGCGTAGATTCCTTTCGCTGTTACCAGAAGTCAAAGTTTTCATGGAGTCTAGAGATGAAGATAAAACACACTTATCAAACACTAAGTGGTTGCTCGATTTAACATTTTTGACACGTGACAGAAAAATTAAATGTCTTGAATTGCGAATTACAAGGAAAAAACAAGACAATCACCAACTTATTTGTTCTATAAAAACCTTCAAATCAAAACTTAACCTTTTCATACAGCACGAACAAAAACGAGACAAAAAAGAGAAATTCAGCACTTTCCCTCTGAGCTCTAAATCTTTTCAGAAAATTACGCTAAGGCTGAGCTCCTGGACACAGAAAAATACATATTCTCCTCATGAGGCTTAATCAAGAGTCAATTACAGATTTTGTGATTTTTAACAACCAGAGCCCTGTGTGATGTTTACTTCAAACCTCTGCATGGAAGTGGATGTTCGTGACATTTCTGAGAAAATTAGTGTGCTTCTTAACCTTTGTCTCTGCCACCATGGAAATAGAGATTGTCAGAGATCAAAATGACATTGAATCGAAACCAGGGCAATCTGACATAAATGTCTGGAGTCTTGTGGATGCTGAAAAGTATAAGAACATCAGCACAGCTGCAATGGAACTTTGTTCTCTGCTTGGCTCTACTTGACTTTGTGAAGCAGCGTTTTCTAATATAAACTTTGTTAAATCTAAGTTTTGAACATGTCTGATTGATGAACATTTGATGGAATCCATTAGAGTTGTCCTCTCAAGCTATACCCCAGAATACAGGGGAATGGTGGACATCAGGCAGTGTCACATCTCTCAATGAAATGGTTTATATGCAGTAGCAATGAATACATATTTAGTGACAGTTACTGGTGAAATCCCAATTCCAAGTATCTGTTGTGTTACTGACACCAAGAAAAAAGTTGCAACAGACAAGAATCTTCAGCATCTTACAAAGATTTGTATTTGATGAAGAAAAACAAATGCATCTGTACTGCCGGCCAACTTTACTAACACCCAGAAAAAGTAGCTGGAGAGAAGAATCGTTACCAAATTTCTAAATTTGTATTAGCTGCATAAGATAAGCACAAAGCAGTGTTGACTGCAGGCCTTGTTTATTGACATCAAGAAAAGAGAAATCTATAGAGAAGAATCTTTAGTTGAGCAAGAACATAGCAATGGGTAATGCAGGCCTGGCTTTAAGACACCAAAGAAAAAGTAGCTGGAGAGAAGAATTTTCAGCATCTTTCCAAATTTATATTAGATGCACAAGATAACAACAAAGCAGTGTTTACTGCATGTCTAGTTTATTGACACCAAGAAAAAAAGATAGCTATAGAAAATCTTCATTACCTTTCAACGTTTTTTATTAGTTGATCAAGAACAAAGCAATATGTACTGCATGCATTGTTTATTGACACCAAAACAAAAGTCGAGGACAAATGAGAATATAATTGCCAACATGAGCAGTGCCATAAAAACCTTAAAGTCAAAACTTAGCCTTTTTAGAGAATCGAGTACAAATTCAGTACTTTCCTTCATCCTACAACTAGCTGCATAAACAAGCTGACTTTCAGCTGATCTGTACATTAAAAAACACAGTGACTTGTCACAGCTGCAATACAAGAGTGATACCTCTTTGACTCCATATATATTTGTAATTCAGCAGAGCGTTGCACCGGCTGACAGCCACACGCTGTGACTACTATAATGACTTTTTCAGAATTGCCCTAGCAGGCTTCCAGATTATACAGCATTAGAGGACATCACGCAGTTCAATAATTAAGGTAAGATTAGTTTCTTTATGTTTGTTAATTGCGCTGCATTACAATGATTATTTCATTGACAGATATTAATTAAATGGTCTTGAAGCGTGGGAACAGCACAAATCCAAAATCATTCCTATCAGTGTTTCTACAGAACTCTAAGTATTTTGTTCAAACCATAGTGTGGGCTCTGATGAAATTAGGCTTAAAGTCAGTGATGCTGGGTGTGGGGGTCTCTCAGAAAAATGTGCGAGTTGCTTGGCCTTTAGAAGAGCACAACGAATTTCAATGATCAGAAGTAGTTCTCACTACAGAAAAGGTTGGAGGCCTCTGGTTTAGAGATAAGATATTCATGTATGCCCTATTGTATGGTGATGTTCTGTAACATGCAACACACAATCCTATGATCTTGCACACTATTTCTGCTGAGTACCGGAGCACCCCTCTGTCTGGTCAAGACATCTCAAGTGTGACCTGAGGATACCAAAATTGCATTCAATGATGGCTTCTGTAAGTTTGTGTGCCCCATTGTAGCTCTATGAACCCCTTCCATGCTCATGACGAGCTGAGCTCGTCATGAGGCACAGTTGAGCTGTGCTGATGACGAGCTGAGCTCGTCATGAACAATGAGGATTCATAGAATGCAGCACAGGAGAAAAATATCGCTAGCAGCGAAGGTGTTAAGGTGGTGTTGTTTGACTTAAGAAGGGGGTAAGAAGTTAGGGAAGGCGGGCATATTTGTGATCATCTGCAACAAAGGCGTCTAATATTTGTTGGAGTGTGGTACACTTCAGATTGAAATACAAGCATGCATTCAATATTATTAGGATGGGTGTGGATTAAGATATTTGGGCAATAAATGTATTTTTGGGAAGCCATTCCCTAGGTATATATGGTATCCCAGCGTAAGTTAGTTAAAGTTACCTAGTAGCCACATGTCACCATAGTCCCAAGCAATAGAGATGAAAGAACCGACCCTCAGAGAAAAGTGTATGCTGTGGGTGCAATAAAAAAGGTCACCTTACAAAACTGTGAAGAATCCCCTGGCATCGCCGACAGCTTACATGTAGGTAGAGTGCCAGTGGCATCTGTTGCAAAAATTATAATCCATGTCAGGATTGCTGAAGTGCCATACCTGCACAATCAATGGCACCTTATGCCAGAGGGGAGGGGACAATGGCACATAATTCCATTGGCACGACCACTGTTAGATTTGGGGGTCTCTAGTTGGCACAGGTAAGTACTTGTGACAAATGAGGACCCTTGCCTCTAGTCAGGATAAGGGGATTACACTCCTAAAATAACCCCTGCTCACCCCCTTGGTAACTTGGCACGAGCAGACAGGCTTATCTCAGAGGCAGTGTTTTAAGCATTTGTGACCACATACATTAACTCAGTGACAACACTACAGATGGACACCACACCAGGTTTTATATAAAAAATAAGTATACTTTATATAGAGTTACCACAAGACCATAGATGACAAAAATACACAATACTGTTACTTTAAGATGGTAGATTTAAGCTTAGTTCAGTTCAGTTCTAAGATGCGACACTTTGCGTCAATGTACCTTAGGTTGCGTTGCGCTTCCACGACAAGCAATGTCGCAGCGAGGGAAATGTGGCAAAGTATAGGTGCAAAGAAATAAAGATGTGAAGATCTTCCAGATGCGGCACGTTTCTCGGGGGATGCGAGAAGTTCTCGGTTCGATGCGTGGATTGCAGCGGCGACACCCTTGTTCCGCAATGCGACGGCAGCAGCTCCAGCAGCGACACTCTTCTCCCATGATGCGTGAAGCTTCCCCACGATGTGACAGCAGCAGCTCCGACGGCGGCGCGCTTCTCAGGGATGCGAGGTGCTCTTCTTCGATGCGGTGCAGTGCGACAGTTCCAGCGGCGACACCCTCCGGAGTTGCGACGGCTGGCACAGCGACGGCAACACGCTCTGACCTCGATGCGAGATTCTTCTCTTGACGCGGTGCAATGCAACAGCTACAGCGGCGACATCCTCCTTCTGAGTTGCGACGGCAGCAGCAGCGACGGCGACACGATTCCTCTTCGTTGCGGCACAATTCTCTCGATATGGTGCAGTGTGACAGTTCCAGCGGCGACACGCTCCTTCGGAGTTGCAACGGTAGGCACAGCGACACGCTTCTTCTTCGATGAGTCGTGCTTCCTGCTCCTTGCGACACGCAGTCCCTCAGAAGGCCCAAAACAGCAGCAGACACTTCCAAAGAACTCTGGGGAGCTGGGGGTTGAAGTCTGTTAAAAAGCCCACAATAGCCCACTCAATCTCTGGAAAACCCAGTGCCCAAGAAATGGAGTACAGCTAAAATTTTGAATTGTGCAAGGATGACCTGGGAGTTGCTGTTGGTGAACTGAGGTCCTGCTCCCAGTCTGCAACCATATCAAAGAACACATCAGGTAATAAGTGCCAACTATCTATTACTGCTTCCTTGGGCATGCCAAATATATTGATCCTCTGTCTGCAAATCCACTCTCCCCAGGGCAAATAATTATTCTTCAAACTGAAAGGCAAGTCAACTTGTGGTGTAATCTGAGTAAGCAATGACGGAATTCTTGTGGCTCCTGGAGGACTCTGTAGAACTGTGACGTAAGCATCAGAGTGTAGAGAAGTGAATGCAGGTTTAGAATGTTGAGTTTGCGATTACACACAGATGAATGACAGACGTTACACTAAGCTATGCATGTGGCGTAGTCAGAGTATAACCAGGCTGGGGAGGACGCTACAACTGGAGACAAGATAGGAGATAAATAACTCGAAGATCGACAGTGCTCTCCCAGAGAGTATGCCGTGGTCAGCAAACTGCTTATGCAAGCCATGTGTGCCTCAGTCGAAGTGCTGAATCAATACCTGGCATATATGGAGTCAAACGCAACTCCAACCCATGTAAAGCATTTGAAGATAACAAAGGTTTCACTGAGAAGTTTACACATCATCGACCAAGAATCTGCTAGGAAGGTCGTAAAAGAGGTACCACGCTACTATGCAACCTAAAGCTATACATCATACAGAGTGATAACAATGCAAACAGAAGCGCTGTGAGGGAGAGATCAACTAGGTTTCAGATGTACATAGAGACACTTACAAGCAAAGTGTTGGGAAATGTATACTTAGGACACAGGACACAGCCGGTAGGATTACAACTCTTTATTGGTCATCCAGCTCTCCTCACTGAAGAGCACTTCAACATTCCACAGTAAGCTTCACAGTGGGAGGACCCACACGGGTCAGGGAGAAGGTGTGTACGGAACATACCAACTAGGTTCTAACACATCTCCCTTCCTCATATTGAGTTTCCACCATGCATGCCAAGGAGATAAAACTTCACAAAGACTAGTAGGCTCCCCTGGGGGAACAACAGTGAAAACCTGTAGAGAAAAGGTTATGGCAGCACTTTAACAATATTGTCACAACTCCACCATTGACCATTTTCAAACTGAACAACATTTTTTAACACTTTGACAATCTTGCAGGGAGCATGGAACTTGCTGTTGTCACTTCCCAATTTGGTGTTCTTTCTGGCCTGCGCCATGTCCCCCACTTCCCACCTTTGTAACTTCACACCATGTTTCTTGTCATACCAGTGTTTGTATTCAGATTGATGTTGTTTGACCTTCTCTCCTGCTTCCTCCCTGTCCACATTCCTGATTTTCCCCCCATTTAACCAACAGGGGTTAAACTTGGTACTTGGTTTCCTCCCGCGTAAAGACACAAAAGGAGAGATCCCAGTTATTCTATTTGGCGAGGTGTGGTAGGCCCACAAACATTCCCTCAAACAATCCTCAACGTCACAACCATTTATGGTGGCCAGCTGGATATTTTCCTTGATAACCCTATTTGCCCTCTCCACCATGCCATTGGCTTTAGGGCAATAGAGTGCTGTGGTCTCATGTTTGATGCCGGACATTTCCAGAAATTTCTGCATTTCCTCGGAAGTGAATTGTACCCCATTGTCGGTAACTAAAATGGAGGGGATGCCCTCTACACAAAACACCTCCTTTAGGAATTGAATCACTGCTTTGGTGTTGATAGTGTGTACAAATTTTTGCTTCACCCAGTGGGAGGTATAGTCTATCAGAACCAACATGAATCTCTTTTGCACTCCAAGGTTTTGCATAGGTCCGATGATGTCTAATGCAAGTTTACTCCATGGCTTGGTTGGAACCTCCACTGGAGACAAAGGTGACTTGTGTACTACTTTTGTCTTGTCGCTTCTGGCACATGCTCCACACTCTTTTACAGTTTCTTCCGTCATGTTGTCCATTTTAGGAAACCAAAAGTTCGTTCTCAATCTTCCTTTCGTGGCACTGCGCCCGAGGTGACCTTCATGTGCCAGGTCTATCACTCTTTTCCGTAATCCCTTTGGCGGAATTACCCTGTTGTTGCGGTAAACCTTCCCATTGATGACACTCAATTCATTCCGTACCTCCCAGAATCCTTCCAGTTCTGCTTCAACATCTCTCTTGTTTATGGGCCATCCTTTCTTTAAACGCTCCACTAGAACTTTAAGTTCACTGTCTTCTTTCATATTCTCTTCCCACTCTTTCTCCGTGATGGCAGGAAAATCCATCATCATTATGGGGCTGTCCAAAACCTCCTCAGGTCCTTCCTCCTCCGGTAGTGGTGACCTCGACAGGAAATCGGCAATGGCGTTTTCCTTGCCCGGTACATGCTCAATTCTGAAGTTATAATGTTCAAGTCCCAAGATCCACCTGCTAATGCGTGGGGTGCAATTCTCTAAACCCTTCACAGAGAACACATACATGAGGGGCTTGTGATCCGTCTGTATCGTAAACCTTATTCCCCATAGAAAGAACTTGAAGTGCCGGACCGCCCAAAAACACGCCAGGGCTTCTCTTTCTATTACAGAGTAATTTTTCTCTGGTGGGGTAAGGCTCCTGGACGCAAAGGCAATCACTTTTTCTTCCCCTCCATCCTTCTGGATTAGGGTGGCCCCCAAACCGTAGTTCGATGCATCCGTTGCCAGGATGGTCCTCTTGGTTGAATCAAACGTTCCTAGTGCAGGTGAGTTGATTAGATCTTTTTTCAAAGTGTTAGCAACAGCTTCCAGCTCTTCACTCCACACAAATTCTTTGTCCTTTTTCAACATCTCTCTCATAGGCTCACACTTGGTTGCAAAATTTCCCACATACTTTGACATGTACTCCATGAGTCCCAAAAAGGATTTGAGTTCTTCTTTGTTGCGCGGACTAGGTGCTTCCTTCACTGCGCGGATCAAACTCCCTTTTGGCCTGAACCCCTGTTCTGTGTTGGAATGGCCCAAGTACTCAACTTGCTTCACTTTGATTCTGCAATTTTTATTTTTTTACGGTTAGGCCTGCATCCATGAGTCTTCCGAAGGCCTTCCTGAGTACCTTGTCATGTTCTTCTGAGTCTTTACCGTACACCAAAATGTCGTCTTGGAAGCACATGGTGCATTCCACTCCCTCGAGGATCTTCTGCATGACTCTCTGAAAAATGGCCGCCGCAGACGCAAGGCCAAACGGCATTCTTCTGAACATAAAGGCTCCAAAAGGCGTAATAAACGCAGTGAGGGGCCTTGAGTCTGGGTGCAATTCGATCTGGTGGTACGCCATGGATAGATCTATTACGCTAAAAGTTTTGCGGGACCCATCGTGCTTAACATCTCGTTTATGACTGGCAAAGGGTGTCTCTCCACCCAGATGCAGTCATTTAAACTGCGCAAATCCACACAGAGGCGGATGCCATCGCCACTGGACTTGGCCGCGAGAACAATTGGGGCCACCCACTCAGAGCATTCGACCGGTTGTATAATGTCCAAGTCGCACAACTTGCGCAGTTCGTTTTCTAAAGGCTCCTTCAGTTTGAGGGGCACTGTGCGCAGCCCGTGCACTACTGGTTTGGCATTTTGTTTTAGCTTGATCCTATGTTGGAAATTGTGCAGGCATCCTAATTCCTCTTTGAACAGCTGGTTGAATTCCTCACAGATTTTATCACTCCCCAGGAACTTTTCAGAAAGCAACACCTGTTCTGCACTATTGGGATCCAGTATGATACCCAACTCCTTTTGATGAACCCATCCCAAAAGGTTTGAACCAGACTTGACCACATAAATAGTTCCATGCGTTTTTCTATCTTTAAATTGTAGCTGCACCTCCTTCATCCCCAGTAGGGGTATACTGCCCCTATTGTATCCTGCAGGAGAGATATCGGGATTCTTCAGATCGCTAATCTTATTTTCCCCCATGGACTCATAGTCATCTTTATTTATCAAGGTGAACGGGGAACAAGAATCAGCAAACATTTCAATGCGCTCATCGTCAATTAGTACTTCACATTTTGGATATATGGAATTTACGGTGTCATCAACATCTTTAACCTGTAAAATAAGCTTTTCCATTTTTTGTTCAATGCATTTCACTTCTCTATTGGCACCCCTTTCAATTCCTCTTTCATTCTCCCTAGGGTGTAATTCGCCATCGCGACACACCCTGGCAAAATGCCCCCTTCTATTACATTTCTTGCAGGTGACATATCTGGCTGGGCATTGGAAAAAGGTGGCAAAATGGTTGTTACTGCCACAACGGTAGCACTTCGGACCTTTCTCTCTGTGCTCTACTTTGGTACTAGCATTTTCCCTAAATTTCATCTTGTATACCTCTACCCTCTCTTCTGCATCATTTATGGAGGCTACTAACTCTCCCTCAGGTTTCATTTCCTTGACACATCTTGCGGTATGTTCCACTGACTTCGCTATCTCAACAGCTTCCTTTAGCCCTGGATTCTTGGCTAACAGTTTCTCCTGAATACGTTGATTATTTGTACACCTTACCAATTGGTCTCGTATTAAGGAGTCAGTGAGGTCCCCAAATTCGCAAAGCTGAGTCAAACCCCACAATACTGCCATATAATTTTGTACAGACTCCTGCTTCCCCTGACATCTCTTAAAGAACTTATGACGCTCCAGGACCACATTTATTCTGTCCCCAAAATGCTTCTCTAACTTTTCCATGGTCTGCGCAAACACATCCACCTCCCCCACAGCATTCTCATCACGCTCAGGT
The DNA here is from genome assembly GCF_964263255.1 of Lissotriton vulgaris. Classification (NCBI taxonomy): domain Eukaryota; kingdom Metazoa; phylum Chordata; class Amphibia; order Caudata; family Salamandridae; genus Lissotriton; species Lissotriton vulgaris. Next base: position 226,617 of record NW_028251362.1, on the reverse strand, counting down.
ACAGGTAAATTCTCATATACTTTACGCCCTTGCACACCCAAATTGTGTAACAAAATGTGCTGTTTCCTTATGGAATTAAACCTCTGTCCCCCAATCGCTATAAGATAGGACTCAAAAAGCTTCAACCATTCTTTCCAGGTTATCTCAGGTTCCCCAATGTCATTTAGGAAGGGCGGGGGTTGGTTCATGCTTGCTGCTGCCATAGTGGATTGCGATAGGGGGAACCTTACCACCACAGGGGGGGGGGGGGGGGAAGAAACGGAAAAGGACGCTGGAAGGAAAGTGGGTTTTCTCTGTCCTCAAAGGAAATCTACACTTGACAGGGGCACACACGCCGTAAGTAATGTGAAGGATTTATGACCATTAACACAGTTTGGCCCTTGACCCTTAGAGTTTAATCAGGATAACGTAGGCAGATATCTCACTCAGGAAAAGTTCCTCAGGTGACTACAGTTGGGTGATGCAGGCAAACTATGGCGCATATAAAAGTTACCTCGGTAGACACCAACAGAAAAAAGTCACACCATATGTGATCGTCCTCACCGCCTCGACCTCTGGACCATTCTCAGGTTCCCCAATGTCATTTAGGAAGGGCGGGGGTTGGTTCATGCTTGCTGCTGCCATAGTGGATTGCGATAGGGGGAACCTTACCACCACAGGGGGGGGAGGGGGGGGAAGAAACGGAAAAGGACGCTGGAAGGAAAGTGGGTTTTCTCTGTCCTCAAAGGAAATCTACACTTGACAGGGGCACACACGCCGTAAGTAATGTGAAGGATTTATGACCATTAACACAGTTTGGCCCTTGACCCTTAGAGTTTAATCAGGATAACGTAGGCAGATATCTCACTCAGGAAAAGTTCCTCAGGTGACTACAGTTGGGTGATGCAGGCAAACTATGGCGCATATAAAAGTTACCTCGGTAGACACCAACAGAAAAAAGTCACACCATATGTGATCGTCCTCACCGCCTCGACCTCTGGAACCCAACCTCCACACAGGATGTACCGGATGGCACACGCGGACAATACCTCAGAAGAAACGGACAAGGAAGCTGACGGGCTCCGCAACTGACTGGGAGGATAGAGCGGAAGATTCACTCTGAGGCGTTTCAAAGGTGACACTGCTCACGATACCTCTCTTCCACACCAGCACGCAGGCGCGGAACCAAACCACTGCTGGGCCCCCGATGCGCTCTGTCACGAAAATTCTCTCAGGCTGAGCGGGCGGGTTTCTCCGGAGGCAGCGCCGGGCTGAGACACTGTTCGCTGGTGCGGAAATCCTCCACAGCGTCTCTGCTGGGCCCCGGATGCACTCTGTCCCGGTGACTGTACAAGGTAGGCGGGCTGATATCCTCTGAGGCGGCGCCGGGCTGGAACACTGCTCGACACCAAGGATCCTCCCTCAGTGTCTAACCACACACGCTGAAGAGAAAAGGCACATCAAACGCCGCAGCCACCAGGCGCGCCCACCGAGTAGGCAACACTCCTCGCAGGCTCACAGACACAGGCTTGAAGGGCTGGACCCCAGGGCAAAAGCCGGCCAGGAAGACTGAAACGACAACGGAGGATTTATTCTGCCATCACGGACCTCCGCTCACACCACTGTCCAAGATCACAGGTACGCCAATGGGACGAGAGATCAGCGATACACTCCTCAAAACGCTCCCTTCACGTCTTCCATCCGCCAATAAATAGTAAACACGAGGAAATTCACTTTTTTCCTTTTAGCCTGCTTCTTCTCGTCCTCCCAGCAGGATTGATCCATTCCCTTGCTATCTCAAGCCTTACTTCAAATCTTCTTTACTCTTCTGTGTGGAGAGAGTACTCAAAGGGGAGATGACCATCACTGTCCCCTGCACAGTATCGTCACCAGTGTTGGGAAATGTATACTTAGGACACAGGACACAGCCGGTAGGATTACAACTCTTTATTGGTCATCCAGCTCTCCTCACTGAAGAGTACTTCAACATTCCACAGTAAGCTTCACAGTGGGAGGACCCACACGGGTCAGGGAGAAGGGGTGTACGCAACATACCAACTAGGTTCTAACACAAAGGAATTCAAATACAAAAAATTATCATCGCTTACCAGAACTGAGTAAAGAGAGTCGTCATACCACAGTGGTGGGTGGTGTAGCCCCAGAAGAAGTACCCAGGGTTTTGTTAATGGAGCTGTCCATATCCAAAGCAGCAACCCATCAAAGCTGCTGGGTGGAGGCTCAGAACACCCCCCAGAGGTCTCCAGAAACATGAAGGGCTCCCATGGAGACCAAGACGGAGGTCACAGTTACAATGACTGACCATGATGACCCAGAGACCAGAACAGCACAGGGCCTTAGGGATGGTATGAATGAAGCAGGTCCTAGCAGACAGCTGACAGTGTCGGAGAGAAGTCCACTCTAAGTTTCAGCCAATCACACAAATGATTATAAGGCACCCGCTCCCTGAAACCATCACCACCATTCGATACCGCCAAAAAGCTGAATATCAGCAACAGATGGACTCCTTGGATAGAGACATTTAATGATTTCATTGATGTGCTAGAAGAAACATAACAAGAAGATTATCAAATACCTTAAGAATCTAGCTTATGAAGGTGTGAAGAAGTCGTAAAAAAATGCAGCCAGTTGATGTGATTATATAACTTCAAATCAATCCAATGGCCAATATAGAGTACAAAAGGTCCATTTTCAGTCTAGAGCAACATAAAGATGGTGAAACCATCAACAAATTTGTTGCGAGACTGGATACGCTCATCAAACACTGCAAATTCAATCAATTTAATGATGAAGATGCTATATGCATTAGAGTTATTGACTGATGCCTGTCAGATTCAGATTCATTCAGATAACGAATGCTGTGAGAAACTCGTAGTCTGGAGCAATTTCTCATGGCTACCAAAGCTGAAGAGCATGCCGATTGACAAGCTGCTAACATAGAGGCCAGAGGTGCCCAGAGTGAGCCAGTCATGAATGTGAAAAGTAAGCCAAATCACAAAGCAGAGGTACACAGAGTGATGTGCTTCAGGTGTGGATTTTCATTTCCAAATGAAGGTACATTTCCTGACATTGGACAGGTTTGCAAAAGCTGTGGGAAAGAGAACTATTTTGTAATGGTTTACAAGGCAAAGGAAGAAGTGCAAAACGGCGGAAAGACAAAATGACCGCCAGTACGCTTCAGAAGCGACGCTCCACTGTTGAACCGTTGGGCTGTTGCTAGATATTAAGATCACAGAAACACCCTGTGTTTCAAATATTCCATTTAATCTCTCAATGACTCTTTCTTGAGTGATGGGTGAGAAATCATCTACCAATGTAAAACAGGAGTACTCTTCAACAATCACCATCAGGCGATGTCTACTGTCAAGAGGGCTCAAGAAGTCACCAGCAATTCTTTCCAATGCATGCTTTTGAACTCTGACATGTTTAAGGTGTCATGAGTGATTTCCAATAAAAGGCAGTTGCATAAATGACAGGCCTTCAATTATCTTTCAACTTTCTCATCATCTTAATGTGAAGTAACAGAAGAGGGCACCTTTGTGGCCCAGTCCAATGGCCTTGTTGAACGTTTTAGGAGTACTCTTAAGAAAGCTGTTCATTGTGCCGTACTAGAAAAGCTCAACCTTAAAACTGTCTTGAATTCTACTCCTCTCACTTACAGTTCACCCTTCACTAGACCATAGGTGAACACCCTGCAAGCTTGATGTTCAGAAGAACCATGACAACCAAGTTACCTCAATGGACCACCAGAAGATCAAGTACTGAGGAAGAAATCTGTGTAAAAGACTTGAGTTGCAAATGGAAAATGAAGGCCTATACCAACAAGCGTCGACATGCAAAAGATGTTATCTTCACTAGAAGAGATCGAGTACTTGTACGTCAATCTAGAAAACTGAAATCCGATGCTCCCTTTAATGTTGAGCCCTTTCAGGTTGTGACCAGTAAAAGACACGTGTTTTGTAGTTTACTGTCTCAGGGCATGAGAGGATTAAGAGTGGGGTTTGAGGAGTGTGGATGCAGGGAGAGGCACTGATTGTTTCTAATATTATCATCTCACATGGCTAGCGCACCACATAATTACAACAATAACTTTATTAGGGTCGAGAGGGATTTTAAAGACCAAGCTCCAATATGTCCCATGCATACAATAAACTACAAAAAATATCAGAGGGTCTAAAAAGGAAGAGGTGAACGCCAACTATAAACTAACAAAGAACTAAAACCCCACTCCTAGTGCTTATTCTAAGGTCACCCCTACACCAAACCCACAAAGTGGTCAGGTAAGGATGCCTATCAGTCACCACACGAAACCGCCCTTCATCATTTGGGTTTTCTTAAAGACCACCATTGAAGGTGCCACTTGTCTTTCACTGGGAGTGCCTAGATCAAGAAATGGCTCTCACCCAATCAGACAGAACTACAGTGGTCTCACTTCTCACTTAAGAGGAAGGTATAGTATTCAAGGGGGGGGACTGATGTTGCAGTGCAAAAAATAAAGTGTGAAAAAATAAGAAAAAATATGTGTTAAAATTGGATGAGGGGCTACTGGAAATGAATTTTATTCTGGTGCTACCCACTCTACCAATGTTAAAAAGTAGTCAGTGACAACCACAACATTTTGGATTGTCTAGATATACTGTGAGGTCAACATGTTTCAGCAATTAGCGACACATTATGTCATTGCTTTCATCAGGACCATTTATACTGATAGCTACTGCAAACCAAGTGATAAAGTAACAAGAACTGTGCTCAAAACCATATTTAGTAAAACTGATACAGAGATCACCTGAATCCACTAGGTGTCCGCATCATTTTCTTCACCTTTCCAAGTCAGGAGAAGTTTCTAGGAATGGTGAAAACATGGGAATTAGAATAGATATTCTGTCAGTGAATAAAGCGTTCACACACTTATGATGGTATGCTAGGTCCAAACTCAATAATCCTAGTCATGGGTGTTAGAAACAAATACACCTACTGCAACCTATTATTGCATATTGGTATCTCATCAATGGATAAATTGCAAATGCCAAAGGAGAGAAAAAAACATCTTACCCAGCTTGGAAGATGTACAGACCTCATCCCACCTGGCCACGGCTCAGGGACAAAAGGGGGAAGCACCGCTCTACAGAGGAGGGAGGCAAAAACATAGCTAGCGGAAAATGCGACTCCTTCGTAATTGTTTAAACGCAAGTTAATCCGTGCCTCTCGTTAAAAAATGCTTCATTTGACCTTAAACAAATGTGACTAATAATTAAAATGCTCGGGTTTATGTTTGTTTGAGGCAGAATGTCCGCCTTGCCAAAGGCCCAGAGCCCAGCATAAATATACCCACAGGCTTGTGACTGACAATTACAATGCTCGGGCTTATGTTTGTTTGAGGCAGAATGTCCGCCACGCTAAAGGCGCAAAGCTCAGCCCAGTTTGTTTGAGGCAGAATGTCCGCCACGTCAAAGGCGCAAAACCCAGCATGATTATACCCACAGCGCAGGACAAGCGTGGCATCTATCTTACCGCCTAGCGATTAATTTATCAAAGTATTCACGCGCTCTCTCGGTAAGCATCCTACCTTTCCGTCTGTACTTCTGTAATCGGCGTCCGAGCCGATCGGGGAGGACAGAGACCTGCATCGGCTGTTGTATATGACGCTGCGCGTCATTCGCCGGTCACGTGATCCCCGCGTTATTGAACCAAGGTATCTGATTGGCCGAAAAAACAGCCAATCAAAACACCGGGAATACGATGTCACCAGCTGAAGGACTTTTCAAATATACGGAGCACAAAGTGTGCTCGATTATGAAAAATTTCAAAACGGGGGTTTTTCTAATATTGAAAGAAAAAAGACTTTTGCACATAATTATAATGAATAATTATACAGGACCGCCAAGCTCACATCGCTCGTTATTACAATTGGTACGTACATATTGCGAACCACAGGTCTTTGTGCGCACATTTAGCAAGGGAGGAAATATCCTCTTTGGCAGTCAAACAGTTCATGCCAACGTGGTTCATTCCTCTGTTGTACTTTTCAGATAGAAATTGGGGACCATCATATAAAGTACACTCACATGCCTGGGCAGTGTGAGTATCACACCAGAAGACAATAAACTAAACAATGACACACTTTCCAATTCTCAGTACTTATTGTTATGCCCCGGGCAAAATATTACACTAGTAGCAGAGATGTAATTGAAATGCAATTTATAGTGTAGCCCAGGGTATGTCAGCGTTTAGACCCACACGGTTTGTGCCCATTTTGAAAACCCACTTTTGTTCTTTGAGTAGGAGAAACTTGGACACATCAGTGATATGTGCAGGGATGTGAGGTTGTTCAATGACTGTCCATTGAAACGCCGTGGATGGATGGCGTGCCTCCAGAAAGTGATTTGTTAATTTGGTGGCTTGTCTCTTGCACCTTATGGTGGTTTTGTGCTCCGATATTCTGACTTTAATCTTCCGGGTTGTCATCCCTAAGTATCTAAGCCCACAGGGACATGTGATGAGATAGACAAGATTATCACTGTTGCAGTTTGTGAATCTAGTTTGAATCCACGGTCTCGTGGTCCCTATGTCTATTGCAGTCGATTTCTTGGTCTTTGGACAGGAATGGCATGACCCACAGGGATGATGACCTGTGACTGGAGGAAGATCCCAGAGAGAACCCAGAGCCCTGGGTTCTTCTGTACGCGGTCTCGTATGGACCAAACAATCTCTCAGATTGGGTCCTCTTTTAAAAGAGAAGAGAGGGGTCTGTATTGCAGCTTGATCGGAGTTTAGGATGGACCAATGTTGTTTAACCACTTTCTGTATTTTGTTGGACAGAGTCCCAAACGTTGTGACAAAAGTCAGCCTTTACAGCGGAGGCTTCGGGGCCGGCGGTTCCAAGAGAGCCAAGCGGTTATTATTCCTGGCCTGATTAAGGGAACGTTGTACTAGTTTGGCCGGATACTTCTGTGAAATAAGTTGTTCCTTCAGAGACATAGAAAGATTTTCAAAGGCCCTAGTATTAGAACAATTTCTCTGGACTCTGAGAAATTGCCCAAAAGACAAGTTTTCCCGTCGGGATTTGGGATGGTGGCTATTGAAACATAGGAGGGAATTTTTAGCTAAAGGCTTCCTGTAAAGTTCAGATTGTAAACCTCCTGGAGTCGATGTAATAAGTAAATCCAGGAAAGCTAATCTGTCTCTTCCCATTTCGATCGTGAAACGAAGAAAATCGTTCCTGCTGTTTAACCACTCCAAAAACCCGTGACAACTTTCACTTGTCCCCCGCCAGACCACTAGGACATCATCGATGTACCTTCTCCACGTTCGAATAGATTTTGACATGACCACTGATCTCCTCGTGTCATTCGATGTAGAGGCCCTTTATACATCATTCCCACAGGATGAAACCCTTGAAGTCATTCATCTTCTATTACAGTCTAGAACATTGGACAGCATCACCCCAGTTAGCTTCATCATGGCCTGTGTCACCTTGGCTATGAAGCGCAATTTCTTCAAATTTGAAGACACTATATACCTGCAAGTATCAGGTACCAGTATGGGGAGCGTTTACGCTCCCAGTCTGGCAAATTTGTACGTTCATTCATTTGAACAAGAGCATGTATTAGCAACCACCAATCCCTTTCTTGGTTGTATTCGAACGTGGAGAAGGTACATCGATGATGTCCTAGTGGTCTGGCGGGGGACAAGTGAAAGTTGTCACGAGTTTTTGGAGTGGTTGAACAGCAGGAACGATTTTCTTCATTTCACGATTGATATGGGACGAGACAGATTAGCTTTCCTGAATTTACTTATTACATCGACTCCAGGAGGTTTACAATCTGAACTTTACAGGAAACCTTTAGCTAAAAATTCCCTCCTATGTTTCGATAGCCACCATCCCAAATCCCTACAGGAAAACTTGCCTTTTGGGCAATTTCTCAGAGTCCAGAGAAATTGTTCTAATACTAGGGCCTTTGAAAATCATTCTATGTCTCTGAAGGAACAACTTATTTCACAGAAGTATCCGGCCAGACTAGTACAACGTTCCTTTAAACGGGCCAGGAATATTAACCGCTTGGCTCTCTTGGAACCGCCGGCCCCGAAGCCTCCGCTGGAAAGGCTGACTTTTGTCACAACGTTTGGGACTCTGTCCAACAAAATACAGAAAGTGGTTAAACAACATTGGTCCATCCTAAACTCCGATCAAGCTGCAATACAGACCCCTCTTTTCTCTTTTAAAAGAGGACCCAATCTGAGAGATCGTTTGGTCCATACGAGACCGCGTACAGAAGAACCCAGGGCTCTGGGTTCTCTCTGGGATCTTCCTCCAGTCACAGGTCATCATCCCTGTGGGTCATGCCATTCCTGTCCAAAGACCAAGAAATCGACTGAAATAGACATAGGGACCACGAGACTGTGGATTCAAACTAGATTTACAAACTGCAACAGTGATATTCTTGTCTATCTCATCACATGTCCCTGTGGGCTTAGATACATAGGGATGACAACCCGGAAGATCAAAGTCAGAATATCGGAGCACAAAAGCACCATAAGGTGCAAGAGACAAGCCACCAACTTAACAAATCACTTTCTGGAGGCACGCCATCCATCCACGGCGTTTCAATGGACAGTCATTGAACAACCTCACATCCCCGCACATATCACTGATGTGTCCAAGTTTCTCCTACTCAAAGAACAAAAGTGGGTTTTCAAAATGGGCACAAACCGTGTGGGTGTAAACGATGACATACCCTGGGCTACACTATAAATTGCATTTCAATTACATCTCTGCTACTAGTGTAATATTTTGCCCCGGACATAACAATAAGTACTGAGAATTGGAAAGTGTGTCAATGTTTAGTTTATTGTCTTCTGGTGTGATACTCACACTGCCCAGGCATGTGAGTGTAATTTATATAATGGTCCCCAAATTCTATCTGAAAAGTACAACAGAGGAATGAACCACGTTGGCATGAACTGTTTGACTGCCAAAGAGGATCCTTCCTCCCTTGCTAAATGTGCGCACAAAGACCTGTGGTTCGCAATATGTACGTACTAATTGTAATAACGACCGAGGTGAGCTTGGCGGTCCTGTATATTTATTCATTATAATTATGTGCAAAAGTCTTTTTTCTTTCAATATTAGAAAAACCCCCGTTTTGAAATTTTTCATAATCGAGCACACTTTGTGCTCCGTATATTTGAAAAGTCCTTCAGCTGGTGACATTGTATTCCCGGTGTTCTGATTGGCTGTTTTTTCGGCCAATCAGATACCTTGGTTCAATAACTCGGGGATCACGTGACCGGCAATCGGCGAATGACGCGCAGCGTCATATACCACAGCCGATGCCGGTCTCTGTACCTCCCAGATCGGCTCGGACGCCGATTACAGAAGTACCGACGGAAAGGTAGGGTGCTTACCGAGAGAGCGCGTGATTACTTCGATAAATTAATCGTAGGCGGTAAGATAGATGCCACGCTTGTCCTGCGCTGTGGGTATAATCATGCTGGGCTTTGCGCCTTTGACGTGGCGGACATTCTGCCTCAAACAAATTGGGCTGGGCTTTGCGCCTTTGCCGTGGTGGACATTCTGCCTCTAACAAACATAAGCCCTAGCATTGTAATTGTCAGTCACAAGCCTGTGGGTATATTTATGCTGGGCTCTGCGCCTTTGGTGAGGCGGACATTCTGCCTCAAACAAACACAAACCCGAGCATTTTAATTATTAGTCACATTTGTTTAAGGTCAAATGAAGCATTTTTAGGTCTTGTAGAGAGACCTAATGCCGTCCATCCACAAAGCTGACTTTTACGATCCGGATTTGGCCTCAGGCATTCACCCCAGCAGCATTTCCCCTCCCCTTACCATTTGCTCCTGCCTCCGAGAGCTTCAAAGGGATCTGCTTCACACTTCACGGTTGCCGTGACTCACATTTCTCCTTCCTTCGTGCCCAGCCCCCCTCCCAGCGCTGCCTTGTTTTCTTAGCCACTAAGCGCAGGGGGTATGGTTTGTGGGATAATTTCCATGTGTAACGTAATGTAATATCAAATGACAAATGACGTGCTATAAACCATGCTGGGTTTTTGTCACCGAAATGTGGGGCAATGAAGAGTTAACCACTAGACCTTGCTGCGCGAACCAATGGAAATTATTAATGTATGTATATGCATAAATATGACATGCTCTGTAAACTGTGAACGAATAAGCTACATTGTATGTGCGAATTAAATTGAAAAAAAAGTATTTCGAAAACGCATATCCTCCTAATGCACCATAGCTTTACAGAGCTATTGAACATGTTATGAATCTTTTTTTTTCCTCATCAGCCTTTTTAATGGAAAGAAAAAAAAATGACGTTCTCCCACTTGCACATTTTGATGGATGATGGAGACCTAAACTCATGTGCTTTTTAAACAGGTTGGACAGAGAGACGTAGATCACAGCTCTGTACGGCCCTCAGACTTAACCTCCTTCTTCCCTGTTTTTAGTTCTCGCTTGATCGCGATCGCGCGGCCATCTGTCTTTGTCTTTGATCGCAATCACTTTCACGGGCAGGCACGCGGCCACGTCACTTTTCCTTGTTATTGGAAGCCTTTTAATCCGCGCTCTTCCTTTCAAGATGTCCTCTTCTCTGCTTTTCTACCACTGAGCTGCATTGCTGCCCAGCTCCTTCTTCTGCCCTCTTACGACTTCCACTGGCAAAATTCACCTTTGTCCTTCCTGCCATGTACCCCAGCTTATTTATTTTTCGGATGCCTCTCAGTGTCAGTCACCAGTCTACTTAGCGGAGGTGAAAGAGTGACCACTGGTTACAGACTTCACCAGGTGGATACCCAAGTGGGTATTTGTGCCTACAAATACAATATGTTATCACTATGATTCCAAACTTCCTTCTGGTACCCTACTGAGCCATACTCGTGTCAAAGCGCAACACTCCTGCAGTGATACAACAGGAGCAACATTCCCCCCCCCCCACACATACACACACAACACTCAAAGCGTTCCAGAGTCAGTACACCCAAGCATAAATAGAGCCTGGATAGCCTCAACAGCACAGTGCTCTAAAGTATGAAGCGCTATACGAACGCTAATTTGCAAACACCTTCAATAACAGAGCTTGCTTTTGTAGCGGAGCCACGCCCATAGTTTCAAGCGCTATTCGAATGCTAATTTACAAACACCGTGAGTAACAGAGGTAGGTTTTGTGGCTGAGCCACGCCTGTAGCTTGTCTCCTTTCCGGTGAAGAATTGGCTTGGTAGTTTGGTCTGCCCTGTTCCCATGATGCACTGGGCCAGGGACAGACTAATTTGCATATAGCCAGGTTCTGAGCTGGGATGGTACAGTGAGCTAAATAACGGTGATGGATCAAGCCCTGATCTTTGGACTGGGTAAGAGTGGTCTGCTTAATTCAGACACTCTGTTCATCACCACCCCCTTTTCTGAATCGTTTTTGGCCACTATAGGTGTGGCAGGGTATACTCAGACATGAGTCCCTTGCTCACTGCACCATCAGGATTCAAGCAAGCCGGGCAGACGACGGCTGAAATGCCAGAAACCGGTCCCCGGAAGCTTGTCTCCTTTCCGGTGAAGAATTGGCTTGGTAGTTTGGTCTGCCCTGTTCCCATGATGCACTGGGCCAGGGACAGACTAATTTGCATATAGCAAGGTTCTGAGCTGGGATGGTGCATTGAGCTAAATAACGGTGATGGATCAAGCCCTGATCTTTGGACTGGGTAAGAGTGGTCTGCTTAATTCAGACACTCTGTTCATCACCACCCCCTTTTCTGAATCGTTTTTGGCCACTATAGGTGTGGCAGGGTATACTCAGACATGAGTCCCTTGCTCACTGCACCATCAGGATTCAAGCAAGCCGGGCAGACGACGGCTGAAATGCCAGAAACCGGTCCCCGGAAGCTTGTCTCCTTTCCGGTGAAGAATTGGCTTGGTAGTTTGGTCTGCCCTGTTCCCATGATGCACTGGGCCAGGGACAGACTAATTTGCATATAGCAAGGTTCTGAGCTGGGATGGTGCAGTGAGCTAAATAACAGTGATGGATCAAGCCCTGATCTTTGGACTGGGTAAGAGTGGTCTGCTTAATTCAGACGCTCTGTTCATCACCACCCCCTTTTCTGAATCGTTTTTGGCCACTATAGGTGTGGCAGGATACACTCAGACATGAGTCCCTAGCTCACTGCACCATCAGGATTCAAGCAAGCCGGGCCGACGACGGCTGAAATGCCAGAAACCGGTCCCCGGAAGCTTGTCTCCTTTCCGGTGAAGAATTGGCTTGGTAGTTTGGTCTGCCATGTTCCCATGATGCACTGGGCCAGGTCTCCTTTCCGGTGAAGAATTGGCTTGGTAGTTTGGTCTGCCCTGTTCCCATGATGCACTGGGCCAGGGACAGACTAATTTGCATATAGCCAGGTTCTGAGCTGGGATGGTGCAGTGAGCTAAATAACGGTGATGGATCAAGCCCTGATCTTTGGACTGGGTAAGAGTGGTCTGCTTAATTCAGACACTCTGTTCATCACCACCCCCTTTTCTGAATCGTTTTTGGCCACTATAGGTGTGGCAGGGTATACTCAGACATGAGTCCCTTGCTCACTGCACCATCAGGATTCAAGCAAGCCGGGCCGACAACGGCTGAAATGCCAGAAACCGGTCCCCGGAAGCTTGTCTCCTTTCCGGTGAAGAATTGGCTTGGTAGTTTGGTCTGCCCTGTTCCCATGATGCACTGGGCCAGGGACAGACTAATTTGCATATAGCCAGGTTCTGAGCTGGGATGGTGCAGTGAGCTAAATAACGGTGATGGATCAAGCCCTGATCTTTGGACTGGGTAAGAGTGGTCTGCTTAATTCAGATACTCTGTTCATCACCACCCCCTTTTCTGAATCGTTTTTGGCCACTATAGGTGTGGCAGGGTATACTCCGACATGAGTCCCTTGCTCACTGCACCATCAGGATTCAAGCAAGCCGGGCCGACGACGGCTGAAATGCCAGAAACCGGTCCCCGGAAGCTTGTCTCCTTTCCGGTGAAGAATTGGCTTGGTAGTTTGGTCTGCCCTGTTCCCATGATGCACTGGGCCAGGGACAGACTAATTTGCATATAGCCAGGTTCTGAGCTGGGATGGTGCAGTGAGCTAAATAACGGTGATGGATCAAGCCCTGATCTTTGGACTGGGTAAGAGTGGTCTGCTTAATTCAGACACTCTGTTCATCACCACCCCCTTTTCTTAATCGTTTTTGGCCACTATAGGTGTGGCAGGGTATACTCAGACATGAGTCCCTTGCTCACTGCACCATCAGGATTCAAGCAAGCCGGGCCGACGACGGCTGAAATGCCAGAAACCGGTCCCCGGAAGCTTGTCTCCTTTCCGGTGAAGAATTGGCTTGGTAGTTTGGTCTGCCCTGTTCCCATGATGCACTGGGCCAGGGACAGACTAATTTGCATATAGCCAGGTTCTGAGCTGGGATGGTGCAGTGAGCTAAATAACGGTGATGGATCAAGCCCTGATCTTTGGACTGGGTAAGAGTGGTCTGCTTAATTCAGACACTCTGTTCATCACCACCCCCTTTTCTAAATCGTTTTATGGCCACTATAGGTGTGGCAGGGTATACTCAGACATGAGTCCCTTGCTCACTGCACCATCAGGATTCAAGCAAGCCGGGCCGACGACGGCTGAAATTCCAGAAACCGGTCCCCGGAAGCTTGTCTCCTTTCCGGTGAAGAATTGGCTTGGTAGTTTGGTCTGCCCTGTTCCCATGATGCACTGGGCCAGGGACAGACTAATTTGCATATAGCCAGGTTCTGAGCTGGGATGGTGCAGTGAGCTAAATAACGAAGATGGATCAAGCCCTGATCTTTGGACTGGGTAAGAGTGGTCTGCTTAATTCAGACACTCAGTTCATCACCACCCCCTTTTCTGAATCGTTTTTGGCCACTATAGGTGTGGCAGGGTATACTCAGACATGAGTCCCTTGCTCACTGCACCATCAGGATTCAAGCAAGCCGGGCCGACGACGGCTGAAATGCCAGAAACCGGTCCCCGGAAGCTTGTCTCCTTTCCGGTGAAGAATTGGCTTGGTAATGTGGTCTGCCCTGTTCCCATGATGCACTGGGCCAGGGACAGACTAATTTGCATATAGCCAGGTTCTGAGCTGGGATGGTGCAGTGAGCTAAATAACGGTGATGGATCAAGCCCTGATCTTTGGACTGGGTAAGAGTGGTCTGCTTAATTCAGACACTCAGTTCATCACCACCCCCTTTTCTGAATCGTTTTTGGCCACTATAGGTGTGGCAGGGTATACTCAGACATGAGTCCCTTGCTCACTGCACCATCAGGATTCAAGCAAGCCGGGCCGACGACGGCTGAAATGCCAGAAACCAGTCCCCGGAAGCTTGTCTCCTTTCCGGTGAAGAATTGGCTTGGTAGTTTGGTCTGCCCTGTTCCCATGATGCACTGGGCCAGGGACAGACTAATTTGCATATAGCCAGGTTCTGAGCTGGGATGGTGCAGTGAGCTAAATAACGGTGATGGATCAAGCCCTGATCTTTGGACTGGGTAAGAGTGGTCTGCTTAATTCAGACACTCTGTTCATCACCACCCCCTTTTCTGAATCGTTTTTGGCCACTATAGGTGTGGCAGGGTATACTCCGACATGAGTCCCTTGCTCACTGCACCATCAGGATTCAAGCAAGCCGGGCCGACGACGGCTGAAATGCCAGAAACCGGTCCCCGGAAGCTTGTCTCCTTTCCGGTGAAGAATTGGCTTGGTAGTTTGGTCTGCCCTGTTCCCATGATGCACTGGGCCAGGGACAGACTAATTTGCATATAGCCAGGTTCTGAGCTGGGATGGTGCAGTGAGCTAAATAACGGTGATGGATCAAGCCCTGATCTTTGGACTGGGTAAGAGTGGTCTGCTTAATTCAGACACTCTGTTCATCACCACCCCCTTTTCTGAATCGTTTTTGGCCACTATAGGTGTGGCAGGGTATACTCAGACATGAGTCCCTTGCTCACTGCACCATCAGGATTCAAGCAAGCCGGGCCGACGACGGCTGAAATGCCAGAAACCGGTCCCCGGACGCTTGTCTCCTTTCCGGTGAAGAATTGGCTTGGTAGTTTGGTCTGCCCTGTTCCCATGATGCACTGGGCCAGGGACAGACTAATTTGCATATAGCCAGGTTCTGAGCTGGGATGGTGCAGTGAGCTAAATAACGGTGATGGATCAAGCCCTGATCTTTGGACTGGGTAAGAGTGGTCTGCTTAATTCAGACACTCTGTTCATCACCACCCCCTTTTCTGAATCGTTTTTGGCCACTATAGGTGTGGCAGGGTATACTCCGACATGAGTCCCTTGCTCACTGCACCATCAGGATTCAAGCAAGCCGGGCCGACGATGGCTGAAATGCCAGAAAACGGTCCCCGGAAGCTTGTCTCCTTTCCGGTGAAGAATTGGCTTGGTAGTTTGGTCTGCCCTGTTCCCATGATGCACTGGGCCAGGGACAGACTAATTTGCATATGGCCAGGTTCTGAGCTGGGATGGTGCAGTGAGCTAAATAACGGTGATGGATCAAGCCCTGATCTTTGGACTGGGTAAGAGTGGTCTGCTTAATTCAGACACTCTGGTCATCACCACCCCCTTTTCTGAATTGTTTTTGGCCACTATAGGTGTGGCAGGGTATACTCCGACATGAGTCCCTTGCTCACTGCACCATCAGGATTCAAGCAAGCCGGGCCGACGACAGCTGAAATGCCAGAAACCGGTCCCCGGAAGCTTGTCTCCTTTCCGGTGAAGAATTGGCTTGGTAGTTTGGTCTGCCCTGTTCCCATGATGCACTGGGCCAGGGACAGACTAATTTGCATATAGCCAGGTTCTGAGCTGGGATGGTGCAGTGAGCTAAATAACGGTGATGGATCAAGCCCTGATCTTTGGACTGGGTAAGAGTGGTCTGCTTAATTCAGACACTCTGTTCATCACCACCCCCTTTTCTGAATCGTTTTTGGCCACTATAGGTGTGGCAGGGTATACTCAGACATGAGTCCCTTGCTCACTGCACCATCAGGATTCAAGCAAGCCGGGCCGACAACGGCTGAAATGCCAGAAACCGGTCCCCGGAAGCTTGTCTCCTTTCCGGTGAAGAATTGGCTTGGTAGTTTGGTCTGCCCTGTTCCCATGATGCACTGGGCCAGGGACAGACCAATTTGCATATAGCCAGGTTCTGAGCTGGGATGGTGCAGTGAGCTAAATAACGGTGATGGATCAAGCCCTGATCTTTGGACTGGGTAAGAGTGGTCTGCTTAATTCAGACACTCTGTTCATCACCACCCCCTTTTATGAATCGTTTTTGGCCACTATAGGTGTGGCAGGGTATACTCCGACATGAGTCCCTTGCTCACTGCACCATCAGGATTCAAGCAAGCCGGGCCGACGACGGCTGAAATGCCAGAAACCGGTCCCCGGAAGCTTGTCTCCTTTCCGGTGAAGAATTGGCTTAGTAGTTTGGTCTGCCCTGTTCCCATGATGCACTGGGCCAGGGACAGACTAATTTGCATATAGCCAGGTTCTGAGCTGGGATGGTGCAGTGAGCTAAATAACGGTGATGGATCAAGCCCTGATCTTTGGACTGGGTAAGAGTGGTCTGCTTAATTCAGACACTCTGTTCATCACCACCCCCTTTTCTGAATCGTTTTTGGCCACTATAGGTGTGGCAGGGTATACTCAGACATGAGTCCCTTGCTCACTGCACCATCAGGATTCAAGCAAGCCGGGCCGACGACGGCTGAAATTCCAGAAACCGGTCCCCGGAAGCTTGTCTCCTTTCCGGTGAAGAATTGGCTTGGTAGTTTGGTCTGCCCTGTTCCCATGATGCACTGGGCCAGGGACAGACTAATTTGCATATAGCCAGGTTCTGAGCTGGGATGGTGCAGTGAGCTAAATAACGGTGATGGATCAAGCCCTGATCTTTGGACTGGGTAAGAGTGGTCTGCTTAATTCAGACACTCAGTTCATCACCACCCCCTTTTCTGAATCGTTTTTGGCCACTATAGGTGTGGCAGGGTATACTCAGACATGAGTCCCTTGCTCACTGCACCATCAGGATTCAAGCAAGCCGGGCCGACGACGGCTGAAATGCCAGAAACCGGTCCCCGGAAGCTTGTCTCCTTTCCGGTGAAGAATTGGCTTGGTAGTTTGGTCTGCCCTGTTCCCATGATGCACTGGGCCAGGGACAGACTAATTTGCATATAGCCAGGTTCTGAGCTGGGATGGTGCAGTGAGCTAAATAACGGTGATGGATCAAGCCCTGATCTTTGGACTGGGTAAGAGTGGTCTGCTTAATTCAGACACTCTGTTCATCACCACCCCCTTTTCTGAATCGTTTTGGCCACTATAGGTGTGGCAGGGTATACTCCAACATGAGTCCCTTGCTCACTGCACCATCAGGATTCAAGCAAGCCGGGCCGACGACGGCTGAAATGCCAGAAACCGGTCCCCGGAAGCTTGTCTCCTTTCCGGTGAAGAATTGGCTTGGTAGTTTGGTCTGCCCTGTTCCCATGATGCACTGGGCCAGGGACAGACTAATTTGCATATAGCCAGGTTCTGAGCTGGGATGGTGCAGTGAGCTAAATAACGGTGATGGATCAAGCCCTGATCTTTGGACTGGGTAAGAGTGGCCTGCTTAATTCAGACACTCTGTTCATCACCACCCCCTTTTCTGAATCGTTTTTGGCCACTATAGGTGTGGCAGGGTATACTCAGACATGAGTCCCTTGCTCACTGCACCATCAGGATTCAAGCAAGCCGGGCCGACGACGGCTGAAATGCCAGAAACCGGTCCCCGGACGCTTGTCTCCTTTCCGGTGAAGAATTGGCTTGGTAGTTTGGTCTGCCCTGTTCCCATGATGCACTGGGCCAGGGACAGACTAATTTGCATATAGCCAGGTTCTGAGCTGGGATGGTGCAGTGAGCTAAATAACGGTGATGGATCAAGCCCTGATCTTTGGACTGGGTAAGAGTGGTCTGCTTAATTCAGACACTCTGTTCATCACCACCCCCTTTTCTGAATCGTTTTTGGCCACTATAGGTGTGGCAGGGTATACTCAGACATGAGTCCCTTGCTCACTGCACCATCAGGATTCAAGCAAGCCAGGCCGGCGATGGCTGAAATGCCAGAAAACGGTCCCCGGAAGCTTGTCTCCTTTCCGGTGAAGAATTGGCTTGGTAGTTTGGTCTGCCCTGTTCCAATGATGCACTGGGCCAGGGACAGACTAATTTGCATATGGCCAGGTTCTGAGCTGGGATGGTGCAGTGAGCTAAATAACGGTGATGGATCAAGCCCTGATCTTTGGACTGGGTAAGAGTGGTCTGCTTAATTCAGACACTCTGTTCATCACCACCCCCTTTTCTGAATCGTTTTTGGCCACTATAGGTGTGGCAGGGTATACTCCGACATGAGTCCCTTGCTCACTGCACCATCAGGATTCAAGCAAGCCGGGCCGACGATGGCTGAAATGCCAGAAACCGGTCCCCGGAAGCTTGTCTCCTTTCCGGTGAAGAATTGGCTTGGTAGTTTGGTCTGCCCTGTTCCCATGATGCACTGGGCCAGGGACAGACTAATTTGCATATAGCCAGGTTCTGAGCTGGGATGGTGCAGTGAGCTAAATAACGGTGATGGATCAAGCCCTGATCTTTGGACTGGGTGTGAGTGGTCTGCTTAATTCAGACACTCTGTTCATCACCACCCCCTTTTCTGAATCGTTTTTGGCCACTATAGGTGTGGCAGGGTATACTCAGACATGAGTCCCTTGCTCACTGCACCATCAGGATTCAAGCAAGCCGGGCCGACGACGGCTGAAATGCCAGAAACCGGTCCCCGGAAGCTTGTCTCCTTTCCGGTGAAGAATTGGCTTGGTAGTTTGGTCTGCCCTGTTCCCATGATGCACTGGGCCAGGGACAGACTAATTTGCATATAGCCAGGTTCTGAGCTGGGATGGTGCAGTGAGCTAAATAACGGTGATGGATCAAGCCCTGATCTTTGGACTGGGTAAGAGTGGTCTGCTTAATTCAGACACTCTATTCATCACCACCCCCTTTTCTGAATCGTTTGTGGCCACTATAGGTGTGGCAGGGTATACTCAGACATGAGTCCCTTGCTCACTGCACCATCAGGATTAGAGCAAGCCAGGCCGACGATGGCTGAAATGCCAGAAAAAGGTCCCCGGAAGCTTGTCTCCTTTCCGGTGAAGAATTGGCTTGGTAGTTTGGTCTGCCCTGTTCCCATGATGCACTGGGCCAGGGACAGACTAATTTGCATATGGCCAGGTTCTGAGCTGGGATGGTGCAGTGAGCTAAATAACGGTGATGGATCAAGCCCTGATCTTTGGACTGGGTAAGAGTGGTCTGCTTAATTCAGACACTCTGTTCATCACCACCCCCTTTTCTGAGTCGTTTTTGGCCACTATAGGTGTGGCAGGGTATACTCAGACATGAGTCCCTTGCTCACTGCACCATCAGGATTCAAGCAAGCCGGGCCGACGACGGCTGAAATGCCAGAAACCGGTCCCCGGAAGCTTGTCTCCTTTCCGGTGAAGAATTGGCTTGGTAGTTTGGTCTGCCCTGTTCCCATGATGCACTGGGCCATGGACAGACTAATTTGCATATAGCCAGGTTCTGAGCTGGGATGGTGCAGTCAGCTAAATAACGGTGATGGATCAAGCCCTGATCTTTGGACTGGGTAAAAGTGGTCTGCTTATTTCAGACACTCTGTTCATCACCACCCCCTTTTCTGAATCGTTTTTGGCCACTATAGGTGTGGCAGGGTATACTCAGACATGAGTCCCTTGCTCACTGCACCATCAGGATTCAAGCAAGCCGGGCCGACGACGGCTGAAATGCCAGAAACCGGTCCCCGGAAGCTTGTCTCCTTTCCGGTGAAGAATTGGCTTGGTAGTTTGGTCTGCCCTGTTCCCATGATGCACTGGGCCAGGGACAGACTAATTTGCATATAGCCAGGTTCTGAGCTGGGATGGTGCAGTGAGCTAAATAACGGTGATGGATCAATCCCTGATCTTTGGACTGGGTAAGAGTGGTCTGCTTAATTCAGACACTCTGTTCATCACCACCCCCTTTTCTGAATCGTTTTTGGCCACTATAGGTGTGGCAGGGTATACTCAGACATGAGTTTCTTGCTCACTGCACCATCAGGATTCAAGCAAGCCGGGCCGACGACGGCTGAAATGCCAGGAACCGGTCCCCGGAAGCTTGCCTCCTTTTCGGTGAAGAATTGGCTTGGTAGTTTGGTCTGCCCTGTTCCCATGATGCACTGGGCCAGGGACAGACTAATTTGCATATAGCCAGGTTCTGAGCTGGGATGGTGCAGTGAGCTAAATAATGGTGATGGATCAAGCCCTGATCTTTGGACTGGGTAAGAGTGGTCTGCTTAATTCAGACACTCTGTTCATCACCACCCCCTTTTCTGAGTCGTTTTTGGCCACTATAGGTGTGGCAGGGTATAATAAGACATGAGTCCTTTGCTCACTGCACCATCAGGATTCAAGCAAGCCGGGCCGACGACGGCTGAAATGCCAGAAACCGGTCCCCGGAAGCTTGTCTCCTTTCCGGTGAAGAATTGGCTAGGTAGTTTGGTCTGCCCTGTTCCCATGATGCACTGGGCCAGGTCTCCTTTCCGGTGAAGAATTGGCTTGGTAGTTTGGTCTGCCCTGTTCCCAGGATGCACAGGGCCAGGGACAAACTAATTTGCATATAGCCAGGTTCTGAGCTGGGATGGTGCAGAGAGCTAAATAACGGTGATGGATCAAGCCCTGATCTTTGGACTGGGTAAGAGTGGTCTGCTTAATTCAGACACTCTGGTCATCACCACCCCCTTTTCTGAATCGTTTTTGGCCACTATAGGTGTGGCAGGGTATACTCAGACATGAGTCCCTTGCTCACTGCACCATCAGGATTCAAGCAAGCCGGGCCGACGACGGCTGAAATGCCAGAAACCAGTCCCCGGAAGCTTGTCTCCTTTCCGGTGAAGAATTGGCTTGGTAGTTTGGTCCTCCCTGTTCCCATGATGCACTGGGCCAGGTCTCCTTTCCGGTGAAGAATTGGCTTGGTAGTTTGGTCTGCCATGTTCCCATGATGCACTGGGCCAGGGACAGACTAATTTGCATATAGCCAGGTTCTGATCTGGGATGGTGCAGTGAGCTAAATAACGGTGATGGATCAAGCCCTGATCTTTGGACTGGGTAAGAGTGGTCTGCTTAATTCAATCACTCTGTTCATCACCACCCCCTTTTCTGAGTCGTTTTTGGCCACTATAGGTGTGGCAGGGTATACTCAGACATGAGTCCCTTGCTCACTGCACCATCAGGATTCAAGCAAGCCGGGCCGACGACGGCTGAAATGCCAGAAACCGGTCCCCGGAAGCTTGTCTCCTTCCCGGTGAAGAATTGGCTTGGTAGTTTGGTCTGCCCTGTTCCCATGATGCACTGGGCCAGGGACAGACTAATTTGCATATAGCCAGGTTCTGAGCTGGGATGGTGCAGTGAGCTAAATAACGGTGATGGATCAAGCCCTGATCTTTGGACTGGGTAAGAGTGGTCTGCTTAATTCAGACACTCTGTTCATCACCACCCCCTTTTCTGAATCGTTTTTGGCCACTATAGGTGTGGCAGCGTATACTCAGACATGAGTCCCTTGCTCACTGCACCATCAGGATTCAAGCATGCCGGGCCGACGACGGCTGAAATGCCAGAAACTGGTCCCCGGAAGCTTGTCTCCTTTCGGGTGAAGAATTGGCTTGGTAGTTAGGTCTGCCCTGTTCCCATGAAGCACTGGGCCAGGCACAGACTAATTTGCATATAGCCAGGTTCTGAGCTGGGATGGTGCAGTGAGCTAAATAACGGTGATGGATCAAGCCCTGATCTTTGGACTAGGTAAGAGTGGTCTGCTTAATTCAGACACTCTGTTCATCACCACCCCCTTTTCTGAATCGTTTTTGGTCACTATAGGTGTGGCAGGGTATACTCAGACATGAGTCCCTTGCTCACTGCACCATCAGGATTCAAGCAAGCCGGGCCGACGACGGCTGAAATGCCAGAAACCGGTCCCCGGAAGCTTGTCTCCTTTCCAGTGAAGAATTGGCTTGGTAGTTTGGTCGCCCTGTTCCCATGATGCACTGGGCCAGGTCTCCTTTCCGGTGAAGAATTGGCTTGGTAGTTTGGTCTGCCCTGTTCCCATGATGCACTGGGCCAGGGACAGACTAATTTGCATATAGCCAGGTTCTGAGCTGGGATGGTGCAGTGAGCTAAATAACGGTGATGGATCAAGCCCTGATCTTTGGACTGGGTAAGAGTGGTCTGCTTAATTCAGACACTCTGTTCATCACCACCCCCTTTTCTGTATTGTAGTTTGAAGCGCTATACGAATGCTAATTTACAAACACCGTGAATAACAGAGGTAGGTTTTGTGGCTGAGCCACGCCAGTCGTTTGAAGCGCTATACGAATGCTAATTTACAAACACCGTGAGTAACAGAGGTAGGTTTTGTGGCTGAGCCACGCCTGTAGTTTGAAGCGCTATACGAATGCTAATTTACAAACACCGTGAGTAACAGAGGTAGGTTTTGTGGCGGCGCCACACCAATAGTTTCAAGCGCTATACGAACGCTAATTTACAAACACGTTGAATAACCCAGGTAAGTTTTGTGGCGAGGAGAGATGGTACTGTTCGAGCATCTTCTCTAATGCACGGTACACATCTTCTATGCGCTTTAAATCACTTTTGCACTCCAAACTACAGAGAACGCGTTGCCGGCCTATTTTCCATATGATTGACAGAGAGGCAAACAATTATCTTTGGAGCTTCAGCTGTGCATCTAATCTCGAGCCAGTTCATCAATCAAACCCAAGACAGGCAGACGGACGAGGTGCTTCTCAAATGCAAACAGGACGTGGGGTGGGGGGCACCTTTGTATCTTTTAACTTCACATAGGGTGGATTAAGCATAGGTCCTGTTCCTTAGGAGCAGCGCCTAAATGCATGTGTTTGAGATGCAAATCCCCTGCAGTCTGTTCCTCCCCCGTGCAACTGAATGAAGAATGACAGCACCATGTCTATTTCATAATCACCCATCAAATAGTGTGTTTTTAGTGGTTTACCACGACCACCGGATGCTAAAACATTTGGGTGCTGTCATGAGTGTGATTAATCGGCACCTCCGTTAAAAGAGTCGTGGATAAGTGATTTCACAGCACATCAGTGTTACAACTCGGTTAAGACGTTTTTAACCCGGCATTAGTTGGAGAAAAAAATTGCTTCTTTCAACTGAAAGGAAATAATAAACAAGCACTGACAAAAGCAAACACTTTGTTGTTTTTTAAAGTTCACCTTGCACTAGTATGCACTCAGAGACTTTACACCGCCTTAAGTGTGATGTAGCATTCACTGTCGAAATCGAAGTTCTGAGAGTTCCTTGTTAATGAGATAAGATGCTAGCCAAAATCTGCATTTAAATGCACTGACCTTACTGTTTGTTGTCAGTTTCATTTTGGCTCCTCGCATTCCCCCCTCCCTTCTCGCCCAGCCCTTTGATGCTGTGTACGTTCTTAACTTTCAAAAACAGTTAAATTAATTTGGGACCGGGGTTAATAACCCATTTAGGGCACAGAGGGCTTAGTGGAACTCGCATCCTTCTGTAGCTTGTGGTCTGACCAGATTCTGTGCCATAATTACCACGAACTAGGCAGAAGTCACCTTAATAACATGCGCTTCATAAAACTCCATTAATAAATACGTGAATAACATTTGGTATCTGCTCCTCGTACCGGTATCAGAGTTAACATTCAGTCTACTGTTCTGGGATGGCAGGGTGCCCTACACACGCCTACAAACCTCGAGTTGGACTCATATTCATGTTTTCCACGAAATACATGCCTAGAGGGGTTCGAGGGTTGCTGTGGGATCCCCAAACATGCTCTGCCATGCAGCATCAACTCTCTCTCTCTTTCACGCACACAAGCTCTCTCTCTCCCTCTCTCACACATGCATGCACGCACACATGCACGCTCTCTCTCTGTCTCCCTCTCCTCCTCTCTCTCTCTCACACACACACACACACACACACACACACACACAGGCACGCACACATGCACGCTCTCTCTTTCTCACAGGCACGCTCTCTCGTACTCACACACGCATACTCACACAAGCAGGCTCTCTGCTTTCTTTCTCTCTCCCCCTCTCACTCACATGCACGCTCTCTCTCACACACACAGCCACGCACACACACACATTCTCTCGCTCACACATACGCACAAACACATGCACTCTCTCTCTTTCACACACACCCATGCACGGACACATGTGCGCTCTCGCTCTCTCACACGCATGCATACACACATGCACGCTCTCTCTCGCGCTCTCACACACAGACACACACACACACCCATGCATACGCACTTTCTCTCTCGCCCTCGCGCGCACACACAGGCACTCACGCACACATGCACATGGTCCGGGACTACCGGCCACCCCCCTCCTTAATACACAGACTGCATTACTTAATTCAACCAGTCAACACATGAGTCTTTGGAAGGCAGGGGGTCAGGGACCCCCTGGCCGTATTTATTAAAATATGAAAACAAAATTAAAATTTTAATAAAATAAACATTTAGACAATTATTAAATGCACACTTCAGAACATTAGATTAACATCCATTTTGACATGGTATGATGGGCTAACCTTAACAAGTATCTAGTACAGCGTGTTTCCTAACTGAATCTAACATCCTGAAAAATAACTGCATTCTAATAATTAAGTTGTACGGCAAGGTCGCTAACCGGTGTCAGATCCTTTACAGCTACACTCTCAAGTTCGAGATGCGCATGCGCAACCCAGGGCACGTTTCACCCACGTGCGCTCCCTGAACTCCATTTAACCATAACAGGAGGGCCCTTACACTCGCGCACCTTGATGACGTCATAGTGTCTGTGAGGGGTGGCTACCAGCCTTAGGAAAGCGTAGACTCCCTCCCCCGCACCCTTCTAAGTAATGGATATCATATCCTGCCCCTGAAGTTCTGGGAGAGACCAATGGCCCCTCCCGCCGGGCGGCCCCTTTCGTGAATGGGACCGCCCCCCCCTAAGGACCTTAAATTGCTGCTCACCGATTATGACCTTACCGCCAGACACACATGATAAATACGACATTGCTATTCTAAGAGGGAAAAAAGGCCTAAGGAAAAAATTAGTTAAAAAACCACAGCAAAGCACAAAAACATATACATATGTACATTTTGCCTGTAAACGGGAAAAAAGCCTAAGGAAGAAAGCATTTTATTCCTATGATCCTGCACATCGCTAGACAGTATACCTACCAGTGTCCTTACCCAAGTTCCGCTAACCAAGGGGATGGAGGGTGGGGAAAATTAAACAGCCCCAAGGTGGGGCGAGGAGCGAGCCTGGGGAGCGCGGGCACAAAGAGGCCGCTTCCCGCGCTCCCCAGGCTCTTAACCCCTTCGCAGTCGCGGCCCCGCCCCCTCGGCCCGGAAGTGCACAACTACTTCAGGGGCGAGGGCGGGGGCAAGCCACCACGAAGGGACCGGGGGGGATATGGGAGGGGCCGGGCCCTGCCATGCATGCGTGGGGGCCGATTGGCCCCCCCTTTTCTCATGGTCTGGGACTACCGGCCACCCCCCTCCTTAATACACAAACTGCATTACTTAATTCAACCAGTCACCACATGAGTCTTTGGATGGCAGGGGGTCAGGGACCCCCTGGCCGTATTTATTAAAATATGAAAACAAAATTAAAATTTTAATAAAATAAACATTTAGACAATTATTAAATGCACACTTCAGAACATTAGATTAACATCCATTTTGACATGGTATGATGGGCTAACCTTAACAAGTATCTAGTACAGCGTGTTTCCTAACCGAATCTAACATCCTGAAAAATAACTGCATTCTAATAATTAATTCGTACGGCAAGGTCGCTAACCGGTGTCAGATCCTTTACAGCTACGCTCTCACGTTCAAGATGCGCATGCGCAACCCAGGGCACGTTTCACCCAGGTGCGCTCCCTGAACTCCATTTAACCATAACAGGAGGGCCCTTACACTCGCGCACCTTGATGACGTCATAGTGTCTGTGAGGGGTGGCTACCAGCCTGAGGAAAGCGTAGACTCCCTCCCCCGCACCCTTCTAAGTAATGGATATCATATCCTGCCCCTGAAGTTCTGGGAGAGACTAATGGCCCCTCCCGCCGGGCGGCCCCTTTCGTGAATGGGACCGCCCCCCCAAATTGCTGCTCACCGATTATGACCTTACCGCCACAGGCCAGCATAGTTGACCAACTATCTGGCCCCCCCAACCGCCTAAACTGAAAGGTCATCTTCCTAATCAAAAAAACCCTCTACCCCTGCTAGTTTGTTCCCTATCCATAGGGCATTCCCTGACTCTGTCAAATGGACCCCCCACCCTGTGAGTAGAGACAACCCCTCCAACAATAGTCAACTCTTCTTTATCAGCCGACTGTTAGTCTACATTGTCCCTCTCAGATGCACCCCTGTGGGATATACTGCAATTGAGGTGTTTGAAATAATATCTCAATCCAAGTGTTGATCCTCTTTATCGAGTGATTCTTCACAGAGTGACTCCGCGCACTCACCGAGTCCACCCCCCCTTTACCTGCAGCCTGGGAAAAACTGAGCCCCCCTATGGTGCAGTCTGGGTTTTATATTTTGCTAACTTGCTTGCAGTGCGATTTATCCCTTCCACCAGAACCCCTTTGCCCAATTAAACTCCTATCATTGTTACCCCATGTCCGATAATGACTGAGGGTGGGAGGGCATGCCTATCGAGGGTCCTTGTAGTTGCTGTGACCGGGGGTATCCTGGTACTATCAGTGTACCCCTCCCACTGGCATATCGTGAAGTCTGCTAACCACACACACCTGGCCACTACGCTCTGGGAAATGTTAAGTGTATGGTACTACTTTACTATGGAAGTCCCCACTTCCCGGCCAGGGGTGATGAGGCGTTGCATAGGCCTATTATTCTTGGGGTTGCCAAGGCTAGCAATGCACACCTTTGTGCACTGCCCCATCCCTACCGTTGGCCCTACCAATTGGTAACCTATGAATATACCATGCTGACACAGGTGGCCCTGGGAGCGCAGGCGCCGTTACTGTAGAGATACAATTTCCTGTTAAGGGAAATACTGCCATTTTATGTGAAGCAACATCCCGCTAACATTACTGCTGCCAGCCCAATCTAGGGTTTACACACCAAAAAACAATCAACCCTGTGCTGGCACCTCCTGCGTCCTTGCTCGCTCGCCCATCACACTTGCGTTGTTGCTTGCCATCCTCTACCTGACGTACGCATCCCTTGGGCTGTCCACCTGTTGCAGCCGTTGTGGTGTGGAGCCTTTCACAGATGTCCACCATGGACCCGGCCATACATAAATGGAAAAGATAAACACAAACCATCAGTGTTTCTGGCGATAACTGCTGTACACGTGCTTGTCTTACATTGCCATCACATGCTAAGTTTTAGATAAAATTAGCGCCCGATGCATACTCATTAACACTTCCAACTGTAAGTGTTAAGCATAGCCTCAGTTTGTGTCCCATGTAGTGTGTTTGGATTAGTGTTACGGAGAGAGTGCCCTGTAGAATGACCTTCATTAAAGAATAGTACCCAGTGTGCAGTATAGTGACCCAGTGCATGGGGTCCACCGTGAATCCAATAGTGCCCACATGACTCCTTAAGGACGATACACAGTGTGTGTAGTGCAGTGCCACGGCACCTTCATTGTTACTAAAATTCAGCTGCAGACCAGGACATTTCCTCCTATTCCTGGTTTTCCGCCCACGTCTTCAGGCAATAGGATCTAAGTTTGAAAGAGACAGTCTGTTTGCCAATGCAGCATCTAAGTCTTTAAGCATAGGATCAGCACCGCCCTAACCATGCTAGGCTGTAAACTTGGCTTCCTATTTTCACATTCATTGTTATTAAAAGAAAATTGTGCTGCAGACGAGGACATCGCCTCTTAATCCTGGTTTTCTACCCACGTCTTTATGCATAGTGACAAAGGACAGTCTGTTTGACAGTGCAGCATCAAAGTCTTTACACAAAAGGATTAGCACAGCCCTAACTATATCAGGCTATAAAATGGCACAAGAGCCTTTTTAGCTCCCCACTTTGGCTTCTGGTAAATACCATCAGCCAACCGGCCATGATCACAAGCATCCCCAGACTTATGTGCTGCCGCAATTAGGCTCTTGGACACCTTTTAAGGTTTGACATCTGGGGCCAGGGTGTGTAGGATTATCAGGACCCCAAGCAATCGGTCATTAGCGTGGGGAAGTTCCACGCTTGCTGAAACTATCAGATCGGTTGATGTCATTGATCTTAGTACTAACATGAGATGACCTGTGAGATAAAGGCTTTTCCCTCGCGTGGGTCCCCATGTGTCACTACCTTGAGTGCTTCCTGTTGGCCCCCGCCGTTCTAAAGGCAGCAAGCCTTGTCAGCGTGCCTGGCGTGGTCCGTCTACCACTTTCTTGATATATGGTTCGGTACGCCCCTAGGGCACAACGTATATTGTGCTAAGTTACTGCGTGTTAAATAAGTTTACTGACTGTAATTTTTTGCCTCATAGCCTCCTAAAGGGACCAGAGGGATGTGTTTAGAATAAATACCTATATTTATATACACCTGGTGTGGTTCAACTTTCATTTCCTCACTCGTGAGATTTTAGACTGGTAAAACAAGCTGCTTTACCTCCCTACAAGCCTTAGCCTGACGGCTGCTCTCCACAGCTACCCCTAGGATAGCTTTCTAATAAGGTTGTCCTTAACCTACCATCAATAAGGGTCGTTTAGACTGGTGCAGTGTGCCCCCTAGAATATTGGGCAGCATATGTCAGGCAACCCTCTCACACTATGTTCACATAATTTGGCTCCCTGATCTGTCTAGATCAATGTTTAAGGCCTCCTGAACCACCTACAAATCTCCAGGAAAAGGAGGAACACTACAAACAAAATGTAAGCAATGCAGACAACAAGAGTGGCAACACCTCAGATTCCCACTCAGGGTTCAATAAGAAATCCACTTGAGGACTCCCTTTTTGTTCCCAGTGGCCAAGCCCTGGAAGTCATAGTCACCTAAGATTCGTTGCATTCAGTAATGCATAAAGTTCAGAAGAGAAGAGTTGGATGTTCATGAGATAACCACGTGACGCACCCACCCTAGGAATGAGCAACATTCGACTATCAATACAAGAGCCATCCTGAGCTCTGGGCCCGTCCCATCTAGTAGACGGAGCAAGAAAACAAAACCAGGGACTTGCTGCTGCTGTTTCTAAAATCCAACTAACACTCCACGGCAGAATGCTATTCCATACTGATGAGAAAAGAAGGGGGGGCCTAAATGACAGTCCCTAACCCATAGATCAACCTCATAGCATATATCTGCCCAACCTCCTACTTACACACGCATGAGGAAGGCGGGGAACTTAACATTTAAATGGTCTCCTTGACTCAATCTATTATAATCACGGTGATATCACATACAAAAGCGCTACAGGATCTCAATAGTTAAAGGGTAAGAATCCTGGCAATGTAAGGATACTGATAGAAGAAGAGGACATTAACATCGCACTGTGCATTTCTCATCAAGTCTATAGGCAGTGCTTTATGCATCACACTCCTTGAGCATTAAGTGTATGCAAGATGGTTATCATTGGCCTACCGGATGACTCCCTGTTCTTTATATACATTACTATGCAATATGCGCTGCAGCACGTTCCGTGATTTGATCCAAAAGGAATAGCTACGCTCTCATCTCTAGAGAGCAGAATGAACACACTCGTCGGATTAATTTAAAATCTGTATTTAGTACATATCTGTTTTTAACTTATACAAGACGCATAGGAACCCCACTACCTATGTAATAGCAACACTAAATGTTTAGAGGAATTGTGACAACTTTTGACGTGGCGCCACTGCACCTACTGCACCATCCAACTCATGCCCTGCTGTCTGCAAGCTACCAGTACTCGTAATTGCCTGTTCAGTAGCAAAATATAGCAATATTAGGTGTTCAGAGGGATTCCTAGAACTTTTTGGGCCCCTGTGTCACTGCACCTGTTGCACCATTGAAATCATGAGACTCAGTACTGTAAAGAAACTGTATTTCGTTCGCTTCTGCCCGACAGTTCTGCCTGCGCATGGAAATGATGTTTGTGAGGCGCACCTGGCCCTTGCAGAGACAATTCGGTTTAAACAATTATACACGCAGTGTTATGAGCCACAAATCCAGACTGGCATCATTAACGCCAGGGACAGTTTCCCGAGTGAGTAATATTATAGACAAATTAGGAGTTCATATCCCAGACTCATGCCAGGGACTAACATATGAAAAGATGTGCTTCACACCAACTATCTATTCTCGCTGTATTGTGCGAATGGTGACGTTATTGGCCCACTAGATGGCAGCACATACAGCTCAAACCAATTTTCTGTATCACGAACGAATCTCCCCACCTATGATTGCCACCGTACATCTTCCTAAAATCATGCTAGTCTGTGCAAAGTTTTTTTTAAAAAATTGCTACCTATGAGCAATGGAAGGGGAATCCTATCGATGTGGTAATACCCTCCATCTAAATTATCTGTTTCTCATCCACAGTCATCCTCTCCGGGAAAATACTGCTTGCCACAGTGCTGTAGTTAAGTTCTCTACTCAATAAGCACACACTCATCCTTCGATCCATGTCGACTGAAACACGAGGGTGTTCGACAGTGTGCGAGTCAGTGTACCTGGGTAACTTACTGTGAATGAACTGGGCTAGCGCCACGCTGGGATATTTTTAAGACAGGGTTGCATGATTTAATGGCCCTCTGGAGGCCCACCTAGTATGAGGCAAACTATTGCTTTCAACCCCGAGGCCCGCCGGGAATAGGAGCCAAGATAGCGCGCGACAGGATCTATTTATTGGTGGAAGCGCTGGAGATTTAAAAAGAAACCTGCAGGGTTTTTCTTTTGTTCTTAATATACATGCATGTATACAATTGTATACACGCCCATACACAATCACTTGTGCATTGGTTTCTTGCCTGTAAACATAAATTGGACCCAATAAAATAATATTTCGGACAAGTGTAGCTATACATACTCCGACATTTATTACTACACCTAAAATATTAGATCCCACGTTATTACCACAGTTAAAATGCACTCTTCCCATTTATACATTCTGTGCTCGTGCTTCACACTATGCCCTATGCAGTGACATTATGCTCTGGCTTCAGTATTTGTTTTTATAATGAATGCCCTTGAAACAACATAATAGCATAAACCATAAACAGACGTGCAGAGAGCAATATGTCATGAATATCCTTAAAGCATATCCAAAACGCAGGCACACAGCAGTCTAGAACTCATGGCGGCCCTGAAAATGAGATCTCTCAGCCGATTGTCTCACGCCACCAAGACGCATTTGTTGATGGAAATAATGGCGCGTTAAACACTCCGTGCAGGGAATGTCTTATTACTTACCGGTAATCTTCATTACCCCGATTAGGGTCCTCCCCGTCCCAGTCCTTACCACGTGAGGCAGTCCTGCCTCCACCCAGCCAATCAAAACGCCAGAAATCCAAAGGTCGAAGGTGACATAAGCCCCTCCCTCCCACCGCCATGCCTGTTATCAACAAGACTCAGACACAAACACAGCGGGAGGGAGGGAGGGAAGAGGACTGGGACGGGGAGGACCCTAATCGGGGTAATGAAGATTACCGGTAAGTAATAAGACGTTACCCCCTCATGGGTCCTCCCCGTCCCAGTCCTTACCACGTGAGGAACTCACAAGCAGAGAACCAAGAAGAAAAAATGCAGGACACCAGGGATCCATGCAAAAGTACAAAACTTTAAACAATAAAGCATCGACGAACAGCAGCGTACAAGACGGCAACAGAAATCGTCAGAAGAGGCAAGAGGCAAGAAAAACATCAAGCCGAGAATGTCGCACAAAAGTGTGACGGGACCGCCAAAAGGCCGCCCCACAAAGCACCAGGATAGAGACCCCGCCCCATCAGCACAGGAAGCAGACACAGAACCCACAGGAGACAAACAGGGTAGGAGAAACCCGAGACTGTAGTGAACATCGGAGGCAAAACAGAAGAGCCCCGCGAACCCCCAAAGAAGGGGAACAGGAGAAACCCCCACAGCAGGCAAAACAGGAAGCAACACCTCCAGCCGCAAAAGGAAACACGCAGAAACAGGCAGAAAAGCCCGATCTAAGCCGCAAAACAACTCAAACCTGCAGAAACTGCAAAGAAGGTAACAAAACGAGCAAGGCACCCAACCCCCCCAACCGACAAGCGGAAGAGAAGGCCAGCAAAAAAAAACACAGCAGTGGACAACCACAACACGTCCACCACTAACAAGGACATGAAAGGGGCAACCGCAGACCATGCAAAACAGCAGGCAAGGCCCAAAGAAGAAATGAGAACAGGAGAGCCCGGACAACGAAGCTCAGAAGAAGCCGACCCACCAAAGGGCAACAACCACCGAGGAAGTCCCAAGGCCCCGACAAGCACAAACCGCCGTCAACGAGCAGACAAAGCGGAAGGGGAAAAATCCCAACAACAAACCCAAGCTGGAGAAACCAGCACAGAAACAGGAACCCCACCATGGATTCCGACCAAGAGAAGAGCACCAGGAAACAAAAGAGCCCCAAAGTGCATCACAGCTCCAAAGAGCGGAAGGCCAACGCGACCAACACATGCCACAGGCCACCACAGAAGAACAGCCCAAAGACGCTAAAGACAGCCGCTCAAGAGACAGGCAGTCAGAAGCAAGCGCCAAAGACAGGGCAAAGACAGCTGCGGACCCAGAGGCAAGGGAGGCCGGCCAAATCCGACTCCCAACAGCAACAGCAGGAGCGGAAACCAAAAACAGCAAGGCCAATCCAACAACACCGACACCCCCCAAACCTCCGCAAAGCGCCCGGGAGGAGAAAAACGGGAGGGAAGGTACACAGAAAACCCGAAGGCCAAGGAAACGAGAGAGCAACCCCCGAGGACAGACCACCCCGGAACAAAAACCGGGGGAGAAGAGCAACAGGAGGGGAAGCAAAAAATGACCAAACCAAGAGTCCCAAACCAAAGACAAAAGGACCTGGAACAGAGGAACAGACAGAGGGAATGCTACACAAAGCAGCAAGACAACCCAGCGCAGGGCCATTCCAAGCACCAGCGCACAGTCCCAAGCACCCACGCAATGTCCCAACAAAAGGACATGTCACAAAAACAGGCGACTCCCACACCTAGGGAAGCCAAAATTACCCACCAAGAAGAGGGGAAAACCGGGCTGCAAGGGGCACAACCGAAAGGGACACAGCCGCACCAACCCGACCAAAGCCCCGGGAGGCAGAACCGAACAGAAAGACCAACGGGAGCCAGGACCTGGAACAGAGAGAAAGAGGACCCCCGGCCCCACTCCATCACCGAAACCAGCACCCCAGAGCGTAGCGACAAAAAATTGGCCGACGCCAAAGAAGAAGGGCCTAAAAGGGGGACGGCCCGGAATGGAAACCGGCAATCAAGAATGACGACCAACAGGAATCACCATTCTCAAAACAGACCGGACCAAAGAAACCAAAGGAGATAGGCGACCCACAAGCAGGTCAACACCAGGAGCGGAACACATAACCTGAAGAGGAAGAGATGCAACCACCAGGCCACGGAGACTCCTCCCGGGCACAACATATCCGACTGACACTCAGGGACAGCAGCAGGCGCCGCAGAGGCAGGGAACCAAACGTAGTGCAAAAATGCAGGAATAGGACCAAGGCACTAGGGGAATGGCAAAGCACCAAAACGCAGACCAGAGAGAAATCTCACAAGCCCCCGCCGCCCCGGCAGCCGAGGACAAGGCCCAACCATCCGGGACTGGAAGGAGGGACCCCTAAGAAAGCACAGACCGAAAAAGAGCAAGCACACACCCCAAAAAGGAGAAGCAGCATACGAACTCTTGAGAGCGGAATCCACCAACCGCCCAACCCGGACCTCCAGGGAAGAAGCCTCCGAAGACCGAGGGAGAAAGTGCAAAAAAGAAGAAAAATTGAGGATACCAGGTGACAAAGACCGCCAGGCGAAATCGTGTCCCCAGAAAGAGAGGAACACCCCGCATGGCAATGCCAAGCCACACCGCAGCTAGTACAGCCAACAGGACAGCACGAAATGGCCGGTAAAAAATGGGAATAAACCCTGCCGGAGCAAATGAATCAGGGAGAAAGACCCAGCAACAAAATGCCAGAAATCTCATGGACCATCCCCGAATGTATACCCCAACAGGGAAAAAACGTCCACGATCCCACCAACAAGAGATGATGGCATAGCCGCATGCACCAGCAGCGCAGACAGCGCAAAACAGTCCAAGAAAAACTGCAAAAGATGCTACCTGGACAAAGAGAATGCAAATTTCCAAAGCACAGCATGAAAATGAACATCCCAAGTCACATTGACAGCATAGGCAGGACTTGAACCCTCAGCACATGACAGCCAGTGACACCAGAGGCATATGACATACCAATGAGCAACAGCTCCGTGGATGCACCGGAGAGGAAGCCCCTTCAAACATGGCGAGCAAAGGAGTAAACCCCATATATGGAACGCTTCACGAATCTGCATGTCATCCTTGTGCAGGGGCCATGCTAATCTACTCTGTATCGTTCCAGGCTTAGTATATGTGCTGCCGAAGCGAGCACCAGGAAAACACCCAACACACCAATAAAGGAAGTGCCCAGCAACCTCCAGGAAACACTGCCCCAAACAGTAATCTCATATGTGAGAACAGAAAATAAACAAAAAAGGGCAGCCCTGCAGTCTCCACCCACAGCCACATATGAAGAACATGGCCGCAGGGGCCGGCCACTGCACTAAAGCACCAGCGCCGGAACGACCTGGGGCCAGAACACCAGGAGGGCTCCCCGCCCCAGCCCAGCACATGAACGGGGAGCATCCTGACCCCAGAACAGGAGCGTGGCCGGCCGGAGGACCGGAGCGGCCGCGCTGGTAAAAACATGAAAAGACCATAAACAGAAGCATTTAAAAATGCAAAAGAAAGACTCACGGCACCGCCAAATCAAGCAAACAGGAACAGAGGCAGGAACCGGGAGCACCAGCGTTCCGACAGCCGTCGGAGCAGAAAAAAAAACAGGCATGGCGGTGGGTGGGAGGGGCTTATGTCACCTTCGACCTTTGGATTTCTGGCGTTTTGATTGGCTGGGTGGAGGCAGGACTGCCTCACATGGTAAGGACTGGGACGGGGAGGACCCATGAGGGGGTAATGACACTGTGAGGACAAGTAGTCTTTATATCGGAGCCACGGCCGGCGCTGAAACCGCACGGCAACCGCCTCTGCCTACAAGTCTGTGAGACTGTAAGAATGGCCCTTTCTAGCCACACTCAGCAGCGGGGGAGTTCACCCGCGGCACAACGGACCTTGGCTCACCTTTTAAGCCCCAGCTCGCGTCATGCCCACACCCGGGGCTCTTGGAAGACTCTCGACCTCTCCTGGGCTCCCTCTCGGACTATTCCTGCGCCGCACGTCCCTCCATCTGCGCCGCCCATCGAGCGCGAAGAAATCCACGCTGACCACGCTTTTATTATGATACAAGGACCTCTTGCAACCTTCCAGCCTCCGGCACTGGTGGCGTGGTGGGGGGTAGTGCGTGGTGTGCAGTGCCGAAGCACCATTGACTCCTGCTGTTTACAGTAAGACCGTTACTGGTGCTTTTAGCGTGACTGTGGTATGATACAAGGACCCCTTTGCTCCCTTTCAGGCCTCCAGCACTGGTGGCGTGGTGGTGGCAGTGTGCAGTGCCAAAGCACTTTTGACTTCTGCTATGCATGTGGTAAGGCATTCACGAGTGTGGCAGTGCCTAATCTGAACACCTTCACTGCGGTTTCTAGGAGTACCGAAACACTGCCGTGAATAGTCACAGTATTTTCGTGAGTACAACCACACACACACACACACACACACCACACACACAACCACAACCACACATACAACCACACACATAAACACACACACAACCACACACAGCCACACACACAGCCACACCCATCCACACACAACCGCACCACACACAACCACACACACAATCACACACACACAACAGCACACACACAACCTCGCATACACAACCACACACACAACCACACTCACAACCACACATACAACCACACACAGCGACACACACAACCACAGCCACACATACAAGCACACATACAACCACACACACACACCACACACACACACAACCACACACACAACCAACCACGCACACAACCACACATACACACACAACCACACACACAACCACACACACAACCACACACACAACCACACATACAACCACACACACAACCACACCATCCGTGCACACTTTCACCAGGCACAGACACCATCAGTCGTCAGTGCACGCTTTCACCAAGCACAAACAACACCAGTCGTCCGTGCACGCTTTCACCGGGCACAAACACCACCAGCCATCAGTGCACGCTTCCACCAGGCACACACCACCAGAAGTCAGTGCACGCTTTCACCAGGCACACACACACAACCAGCCGTCAGGGCACGCTTTCACCAGGTACACACACCACCAGCCATCAGTGCACGCTTTCACCAGGCACACACACCACTAGCCGTCCGTGCACGCTTCCACCAGGTACACACACCACCAGCCAGCAGTGCACACTTCCACCAGGCACACGCACCACCAGCCGGCAGTGCACACTTCCACCAGGCACACACACCGCCAGCCACACACACCACCAGCCATCAGTGCACAATTTCTACAGGCACACACATCACCAGCCATCAGTGCACACATCAATTGTTAACGCATCCACAATTAACTAATGTAGCAATCACAGTATGGCGCACTTTACTTTTAAACATATTCATCAAAAGCGCAGCATGACACCATTGCTACAAAAAAACACACATTGTTTTGGCCTACAATTTATAGACTTTTGTTGCAATTGGTGTTGCAATATTTAGCAATGCCAATAGCTCAAACTTAATTAATGCGAGACCTATTGCATTGCAAATCCCACTAGCTTCCCGTCACATTGGACTTTCTGCACTTATTATACTAGCCACCATGACCTGAAGTCTCAAATATCGACCACTAGTTTGGACAGTACAGCACCACCACAGCATCACTCAGTGGCACCACAACATCACTGAGCTCCACCACAGCATCAATCTGTGCAACCATTCAACAACAACTGGTTCAAATATGCTATCTCAATGTTTCAAGCTTTATTACAAATGTAACAAAAAGATGTTAATATTTGACATATGTTCTTGGATTTTCGTCACAATAAAATACACTGAACATAATCTTCACAAATGTTATTTACAAAAGTTGAAGCTATTGCCATTATAAATTACAATAACTTTTATTTAAGTATTAATTATTAAAAAAATTAAAAAGCATGGTTATGTGTAATATCAATACATGTAAGTCACGTAAATACAACACATATTGCATTACAAATGCTATAGGTGTCACATTTACGAGAGTTATACATATTGGCATTGTAAATGGCAAAGCTATTAATTTCGCAATTTTCAAAAACAAAACCTAAATAAAAAATTTGTCATTTACAATACCAATAGCTCTAACTTTCCTAATACGAGACCTATTGCATTGCAAATGCTTGTTTAACAAGTGGCACAGATTAACTTGCATTTAAACAATTACGAAGGAGTCGCATTTTCAGCTAGCTATGTTTTTGCCTCCCTCCTCTGTAGAGCGGTGCTTCCCCCTTTTGTCCCTGAGCCGTGGCCAGGTGGGGTGAGGTCTGTACATCTTCCAAGCTGTTTTTTTCTCTCCTTTGGCATTTGCAATGTATCCATTGATGGGATACCAATATGCAATAATAGGTTGCAGTAGGTGTATTTGTTTCTAACACCCATGACTAGGATTATTGAGTTTGGACCTAGCATACCATCATAAGTGTGTAAACGCTTTATTCACTGACAGAATATCTATTCTAATTACCATGTTTTCACCATTCCTAGAAACTTCTCCTGACTTGGAAAGGTGAAGAAAATGATGCGGACACCTAGTGGATTCAGGTGATCTCTGTATCAGTTTTACTAAATATGGCTTTGAGCACAGTTCTTGTTACTTTATCACTCGGTTTGCAGTAGCTATCAGTATAAATGGTCCTGATGAAAGCAATGACATAATGTGTCGCTAATTGCTGAAAGATGTTGACCTCACAGTACATCTAGACAATCCAAAATTTTGTGGTTGTCACTGACTACTTTTTAACATTGGTAGAGTGGGTAGCACCAGAATAAAATTCATTTCCAGTACCCCCTCATCCAATTTTAACACACATTTTTTCTTATTTTTTCACACTTTATTTTTTGCACTGCAACATCAGTCCCCCCCTTGAATACTATAACATCCTCTTAAGTGAGAAGTGAGACCACGGTAGTTCTGTCTGATCGGGTGAGAGCCATTTCTTGATCTATTTTTTTTATTTTATTTTTTATTTTACTGGCTTGTATAGCGCTGGTCTCGACTCCCTAGGGAGCATCTCCGCGCTTTTGACATCTGCCACATTTGGAACGGGAGCACGTATGCAGTCTATTGGCTGAAAAGGAAGGTCTTTAGCATTTTCCTGAATGGAAGATATTCTGTGCACAGCCTTAGGGTGATGGGAAGGCTATTCCAAAGAGACGGTCCAGCTATAGAGAGAGCTTTGCTGCCCTGCCTTGCCTTTCTTGCTCTGGGCACTACTAGAAGGCCTTGTTCGCTAGAACGAAGTGGGCGAGGGGGTTTGTAAGGGACAAATTTGGTGGCCAGGTATGCCGGACCCATACCGTTAAGACTCTTGTGTATGGTACAGCCTACCTTGAATTTAGCCCTTTGTCTGATAGGCAGCCAATGAAGCTTTTCTAGAAGGGGTTTGGAAGGTGAGCGGGGGGGTGCGTTTAAGACCAGACGGGCAGCCGTGTTCTGGACCACCTGTAGTCTTGCCATGACTCCCTCATTGGCAGCCAGAAACAGGGCGTTGCAGTAGTCTAAACGACTCATGACTAATGCCTGTACCAAAGTTCTTCTGCTGTCGTCTGGCAGGAGGGGGAAGATCTTACGTAGCATACCGATTATGTGGAAGCAGGATCCCACCACCTGGTTGGCATGTTGCTTGAGGGAGAGTTCCTGGTCCAGCCGGACCCCCAGATTTTTTACAGATGGTTTAGGCTCCGGTACTGGGCCAAGGTCTTGTGGCCACCAGTCCGGAGACCAAAGGTGTCTTGCCCCCCCAAACAACATGACTTCAGTCTTTCCAACATTGCATTGCAAGTAGTTGGAAGACATCCAGTGTGCTACCGCTTTCATTCCGAGGGAGAAGGAGTTCCTAACTTCGGGTGTCAAGGTTTTAAAGGGAAAGAGGAGTTGAGTGTCATCCGCATAGGATATTGGAACAAATCCATATGCTCTCAAGATGTTTGCCAGGGGTGCCACATATATGTTGAAGAGAGTTGGGCTCAAACATGAGCCCTGTGGCACCCCTTTAGTGATCTCAACTTCCTCTGACCGAAAATTGCCCATGGTTACTTGTTGGGTCCGATTAGTTAGGAAACTTCTTACCCATTCGAGGGCATCCTCCTTTAGGCCGATGTTCTCCAGCCTGGCCATGAGAATAGAGTGAGATACGGTGTCAAACGCCGCAGACAGATCTAATAGCACCAGGATGACGGAAAACCCCCCATCCTGGTACATACGCAGATCGTCTGCGACTGACATAAGAGCGGTCTCTGTACTGTGCCTGGGCCTGAAGCCCGACTGTGATGGATCCAGCACTCCTACAGACTCAATGTATCTTGACAGATGTTTATTCACATGTTTTTCTGTGATTTTGCCCAAGAAGGGGAGTAGGGATATTGGTCTCAGATTGTTAAGCTCACTCCAGGGAATGGTGGTATTCTTCCTGAGAGGTTTGACCAGTGCCTTTTTCCATCCAAGTGGGACCTGCCCCGTACTAAGTGAGAGATTTATTAATCCCTGGATGGTGGGTCCTAGGGCTTTAGCTAGAGTGGGCATAATACGTGCTGGAATGATGTCTGAGGGGGAGCCACTCTTTATCTGCGACATGAGTGCTTGTACCTCCTCAATCTGGATAGGGGGAAATGCAGAAAGGGAGTTTTCAGGAAGGAGGGGGCTATCAGAGTTAGTTGTGAGGTCATTAGTAGCACTGTAAGGCAAGTTGGAAAGAAGGATTTTGGCATATATGGCGTCGATTTTATTCGTAAAGAAGTGGGAGATACTGTCGCACAGTTGTTGCGACGCCACTTCTGGACTTTCACAAGCAGTGGGTTTAGTGAAGGTCAGTAATATCTGATACAAGGTCTTGGAGTTATTGCCAGCCGCCAGAAGCTGTGAGGCTATATGGCTTTTTCGTGCTGATCTAATCTCCTTGTGATATGCTTTCAAAGACTCTTTGTAGGTGTGTTTATCATTGTCTAGTCGGGAGATCCTCCATTTCTTTTCTAACCTCCGTGTGGCCTGTTTGGATAGTCTGAGATTTTCTGAGAACCATATCTCTTGTTTAGGGGCAGGTTTAGGTTTAAAAATTCTTAGTGGGATAGTCTTGTCAATTGTATGTGACAGCATTCCTTCGTATTCATGTAAGGCTATGTCTATATTGTCATTCCCGCTCATAGTCGGCTTTCCAAATGTTTTACAGAACATTTCATGGGTTAATCTGTGCCAGGGTCTTCTTTTACAGGGTAGGGTGTGGGGTTTTTTGGCGTGAGGGGTGGGGAGGGGGGTACAGAATTCCAGAACATAGTGATCTGTCCAGTCTACATGGTAGGGGAGGGAACATTCGATAGATAAGGAATTAGTAAGAATAAGGTCCAGAGTATGGCCTGCCGTGTGGGTAGGCCCGATGTTAACCTGCTTTAAGCCCAAAGAGCTTAAATCACTAATAAAGGTGTTGACTTCGGAGTTGTTCTCGACCTCACTGTGAATGTTGAAGTCTCCTAAGAGGAGGAAGTCTGAGGTATCGCTTACATGAGGTGCCAGAGCTTCCATTAATGTCATGGAAATGTTTTTACATGGGCCAGGGGGTCTGTATACTAACGCTCCTTTCCTGCTAGCTTTAGTGGAATAGTTAAGATTAAAAATCATAAGTTCAAGTTCAGGGGTGCACATTTCCTCCAGAATTTTCACATTGATTTCCTCCTTGTGTACTATCGCTATCCCACCACCAATTTTCAATGGCCGATCCATCCTGGCTATTTTATAGCCTATAGGGATCCCCAATGTTATAACGGGTGTTAGGTGGGGTTTGAGCCAGGTCTCCGTCAGGAAGCATAGGTCCGGCTCCTTACTGGAGATCAGATCCCATACTTCGACGGCATGCTTTGATAGTGACCTGATATTGCAAAGCATGTTTTTGTTGGTGAGGGCGTTTTTACTGGTGGTCTTAGTCTTAATATGAGTGGGATAATCAGATAGAAACTTAGTTTCTGGTTGGTTTATGTGAAGGCGAGGTTTAAAGGTAGGAGCCATGCTCAAGTGGGTTTCAAATTGAGTTCTGCAGTGGCGACAGGAGAATGGGCCCTCGATATTGTCCTTCATCCTGTTAGGACAGGTATTGGAGGAATTATGTAGTATATTCAATAGTACCTGTGAGGAGTAGCTTAGTCGGTGTGCTCGATGATCCGCCATAGTAACCGGCCCCGGCCACGTCCCCGGCACTCCCCGTGAAAGACAAGTGGCACCTTCAATGGTGGTCTTTAAGGAAACCCAAATGATGAAGGGCGGTTTCGTGTGGTGACTGATGGGCATCCTTACCTGAACACTTTGTGGGTTTGGTGTAGGGGTGACCTTAGAATAAGCACTAGGAGTGGGATTTTAGTTCTTTGTTAGTTTATAGTTGGCGTTCACCTCTTCCTTTTTAGACCCTCTGATATTTTTTGTAGTTTATTATAGCGCACCACATATCCTTTAACTTATGACATGGAATATCCGTGGTATAAAAATGGCAATGAAACAACACAAAATAAATATGTATCTTAAAATGAGGGGAGTGCATATTGCTTTGCTTCAGGAAACTCACTGTATACAGGTGGAGGCTGAGTACTTATAATGCTGTAGGCGAAGGCAAGCCCCCCCCTACTTCCTACTCGGTGTATGCTTGACCTTCCGACTTGAAGGTGAGTACCTGGTAATATTGGTGTGGAGACTCCACCCACCAGCCCCTACAGATCTCCCCTATTGTGATACCTTGTAGGTGGCGCCTGTAAACTATTTCACAGTTAACCAGGGGACGGCATTGAACTGTCCAGTGGAATGGGAGGCCTTTAAGGTGGTTTCAGGGGGCATTGTCCAAATCAGACTGTGGGGGTTTACGTGGACCTTGATCAGGAAATACTACAGTTAGAGGACATCCTAAACAAACTGGATAATAAATTGGGTCCTGACCCAGACACCCTAGCCAGGTTATTGGTAACCTGAGAGGAAATTAATGTCATCCTAGAACGACTCACATGCAATAATTATAAAGCATATATAGACCAGGCAAATGAGGAAGAGGGCAGAATAGGGAGGTTACTGGCCTTGCTCATATGGCCAGATAGTGGGTTAACCCCCATTACCAGCTTGCTTTTGCCAAAGGAAGCGACGCTTTACTCTCCTAAAGACATTAGTTTGATGTTTAGGGACGACTACATTGCATTGTATAAGCCAGTAGGCACATGCCTGCTGAGGCCCCATGGCACCCTCCTAGACCACTTGATGCTCCGACCACTCCCCTAGGGTCTGACAA
This sequence comes from Lissotriton vulgaris, assembly GCF_964263255.1. NCBI lineage: Eukaryota > Metazoa > Chordata > Amphibia > Caudata > Salamandridae > Lissotriton > Lissotriton vulgaris. The sequence continues at coordinate 183,750 of NW_028251362.1, read as the reverse complement.
AAGAGTTGGGGGTCGAATTACAGGTCTGGAAAAATAAGAGCGCCATCAAAGATATGGCTACAGGTAAGTTCCCGGCTCAGATGGGCTGCAGGAAGAGTTTTACACAAAACATGCCAGTGAGCTGGCTCCGCAACAGGCACAGAATGCCCAAGCGCTTGCCGCAGGGAGCTTTCCGGCTTCTACAAGCGAGGCTCTGGTGGTTTTGCTTCTCAATTCCAGGGCCCTATGGGTGGCGGCCACTGCGTTCAGGTCCCTCTCCATGCTTAACGAGGATTTTAAAATACTCAGTGGCGTGTTAGCAACTTGACTGTTGCCTCATATGCGAATACTGATCCACGAAGACCAAAATGGGGTTATCCCGCCGCATAATACATTCATCAATCTACCCCATTTGTACAACATTCTTTACCACCGCGAAATAAGGACTAAAAGGCTGGCCATGATCACATCGGTGGACCTGGAGAAAGCATTCGATACCATACAGTGGGACTTCCTTGATGAGGCTATGCTTTGCATGGGGTTGGGGCCACACTGGGTCAAGTGGGTGCAGCTGTTGTATACCAAACCCTCAGCCAGGGTCAAAACTGTCCACACAATCTCGGACCCATACAGCATATCCCGGGACATGAGACAGGGGTGCTCTTTGTCCCCCTATTTATTCCCATCACAAATAATCCTCTGGCAGAGCTGATAAGGATGGTGAGGCAGGATGGAGGCATTGTTGTGGAGGGGTGTGAACACAACATATCCCTCTACGTGGATGATCTACTGATCTAGATGACAAACGGAGAAGTGGCCATTCCATACATGCTGCAACCCCAGGGGGAATTCGAGACTTATTCAGGTTTCCAGGTGAAGCTGGTGAAGACCTGCATATTTCCAGTGGTGCGTGACACACCTAAATCAGTGGGATTTACGCCCGACATACTTTGGGCCCGGCCCACTTGTAAGTACCTGGGTATGCAAAATTTCCATGAGAAGGAGGACTTGCGGCAAAGTAATTTGGGGATGGCTTTAAGATCCCTCAGGATTCATGCTCCCTTCTGGAGATCGCTTACGCTGCCTCCCATGTCGGGGAAAGCAATCTTCAACATGGTAATGCTTCTACAGCTCTTGCATTACTTTGCCAACTAACCAGTGGGTATTCAAGTGCCCCGGTTCTGGCAGTTGGACTTCCTCCTTCAAAAGTTAATTTTGGATGGAGGCCGCTATAGGTTCTCTCTTGAGAACCTCTGCCGTCTGCGACTGGAGGGGGGCTGGGAGTCCCAGATTTTGAACTATACTTTGCAGTGGCCCAACTCAGGTGAATTACCTGGTGGCTGAACGTAGCTCACCAGGTGGAGCTTAGCCTGATTGGCCACATTGGCCACAAATCAAACCAGCCAAACTGCTTAAGCCAGCTCAGCGGTTACAGTGGATGGGTCTACTGATGTCCCCAGCACTGAGCTGCGGGCAAAGATGAGTCATGCGTCATTGAGGCAATGTATTATGCAACATAACTGCGCTGGAGGGCTTGCCACTTGGGGACTCTATCTCCTTCTTCACCATGGAGCAACTAGATGGATGGAAGGTGGGATTGTGGCAGTCAGTGATTCCTATAACATGAGCACATTAATCCCCCTGGAGGAGTTGACTGCACAACATGACCTGCTGCAGAGCCAGTTCCTTACCTATGAGGCATTATTGAGGACCTTCCAGGACTTATGGAGTACAGGAACTGACGAACTCTGACTCATGCTGGGCTCCAAATATTGCTTAGACTGGGATCAGGGTGGTTAGGAAACCCCTGACTGTGTTCAAGGCAAAATGGAAACGGGTGCTGGAGCGTGACATCACCACACCAGAAGAGGGTAAAATCTTGGTATACCTACAGAAAGGGTCCCACAAACAACGCCTTAAATATATACTGTTGAATTACACACACGAAGTACGTAACCCAACACAAAAACACAACCATTTATGGGGGTGAATCCGGGAAATACCCAAAGGTATGAGCTACTGGGCTTTACCCACATGATGTAGGGGTTCGCTCAGCTGCAGGAGTACTGGGGGGCAATCCTGATAAAACCAAATGCAACCTTAAATTGTGCGTTTGACTGTGAAATAGGGGTGTGTTTGTTGGCCACCTAAGAAGGTGGGGAATAGGTTTCTTGATCTGGCTCTGATATTTGCAAAGAGAAGTATAGCGAGGGCCTGGAAGTAGGGTTCAGAGAGGTAACCACATGGGCACGAGCAGAACAGAGAGCTCTTCAAAGAGAGAAGGCATGTGTTTTACAAAATGGCTGTTCAAGGACTTTGAAGTGTGTCACAGACTTTGAAAATGCTTCCTATGCTACTTTGTCATTGTTGTGGGTTGAAGGACAATCTTTTCTTTGTTTAATGCTTCATCACCTGCCTGTGACGAAAATGTTACTGAATAATAAATAAGGTGCAATTAACATCATACACATTTTGCAATAAAAAAGAAAAGGCTGAACTTTACAAAACTGTATGTTCCTGTGCTTGGCTAAACAATGTCCTAACTAGGTTTGACTCCATCTTCAACCATAACACAGCCCTGAACATGTGTGTTTTAATTTCTGCTCTCATTGCATGTAGCAAAATGTGTACTAATACAATGCTCTGTGTTGACAAGCTGCTCTCAAAGAACTCTGGAGGAAGCTTTCCTTTACTTTGTAACAAATCAAGATTCTTCCTGTATATACCAATGAAAGGCATATTCATTATAAGCTTGTCTTTATTTTGTGTGTACTAAATTTGTACTGTTGCATTTTGTGTGTATTAGATTAGGTCAATTAGGCTACAGGGACCCAGTTAGGCCTGCTGAATAAGAGTACCTTGAATCCTGGCTGAGAAGGGTTGCGGAGTCCCATGTCAAGGATGTGCCACACAGCTGAGGTGATGCAAGGTCCAGGTTAGAGAGGGGTCACGCAGCATTGGTTCCGAAGAGCTAAAAAACCGAGATGTGAGCCCTTGCGTCGTCATCAAGGAGGCAGTTGACGGGGGGCCTGCTATGTGAAATCCTGCTTCAAGGATGCTTTGCGTGCCGGCTGGTTCCGAAAAAGCTGTGGGGCTTGCTATGCAGAGCTCTGAGGCATCAGTGTGCACAATAAATTCCTTGGAAAGGTCAGGGGGCTTGAGTACAGGAGATGTACACATGGCCTGTTTGAGGGAGTCAAAAGCTTTATGACAGGCCTCTGTCCGGATCACTTTCCTTGGCTGCTTCTTCAAAGTCAGCTCAATCAAAGTGGCAATAATGGTGCTGTAACCCTTGACAAACTTCCTGAAGTAACCAGTGGAGCCCAGGAAGGCCCTCACTTGTGTCTGTGTTTTTGGGGGGCTGCCAGGCCATGATGGTGTCTATCTTGGCCTGGAAGGGCTGCATCTTACCCCCACCCACCTGGTGTCTGAGGTACTCCACAGACCCCTGCTCTATTGACACTTATCGGCCTTGATAGTAAGGTCTGCCTGTTGTAGAGCCTGATGCACTTGCTGGAGGTGAAACCAATGGTCCTCCCAGCTTCTGCTGAAGACAGCTATGTCATTCAGGCAAGCTGTGCTGAAGGCCTCCATTTCAGCATAAACCTGATTCACAGCCTTTGTAAAGTGTCTGGGTCATTTTTTGGGCCAAATGGCAGTACCTTGAATTGGAAGAGGCCCTCTGGTGAAGAAAATGCTGACCTCTCTTTAGCCCCTTCAGTTCGGGCAATCTGCCAGTACCCTGAAGTCAAGTCAAAAGTACTCAGGAACTTGACAGTCCTCAACCAATCAAGAGCTCAAAGCTCGGGAGATGGGGTGCGCATCAGTCATGGAGCCTGAATTGATCCCCCTGTAATCCACGGAGAATCGGAGTACCAGTGTGGTGCCTGGTGGGGCAGATTTTGGAACTGAAGTTCTTAATCACTCCCAACTCCAGCATCTTGAAGACCTCCTTCTTAAAGCTGGTCCTCACCTTGTCTGACAGTTGATAGATTTAGATTTTGTTTTTGACAGGGGAACTATCACCAGTGTAAATATTGTGACTACACAAGTGTGCAAGGCCAAATGTGAGGGAGAACAGAGACGCACACTATCCCAGCAGCTGACGACAGTCCCTCTGGTGCTCCGAGGTGAGAGTAGGGGAGAGGCAGACACCCTCCACTGACGCAACTTTCTCCTTGGATGATGGTAGCTCAGTGAGAGGTTCACCTTCCTCCTCCACTCCATCATCCGTCATCAACAGCATGGTGACCTGAGAGCTCTCATAGTAGAGCTTCAGGAGATTGAGGTGGAGGACCCATAGGGGTTTTCTGGCGGTCTTGAAATCCACCAGATAGGTGGGATCTCATTCACCTCATAGGGTCCTGTCCAACAATCTTGGAGGGCCCAGGGCTCAACTGGCTCGATCAGCCCCACCTTATGGCCAGGTTAAAACTCTACCAGGGTGACCTTCAGGTCATACCACTGCTTCATCACCTCCTGCCTAGCTTCTAAGTTCTCTGAAGCCTTCTTCCAGAAATTCTGCATTTGTTTGCAGAGGGTTAGCATGTAGCTCCACATCCTGAGAGGGGTTCTCAGGAGCGTGCTCCCACCCCTCCTTCACCAAACTGAGAGTTCCCCTTACAGGGTGACCATAGAGCAGTTGAAAAGGGCTGAATCCTACTCCTTTTTGTAGTACATCCCTGTGTGCAAAGAGCAGGCAGGGTAAGAGGATATTCCAGTTCTGCCTCATGAGATACGGTAAGCCCATAATCATGTCTTTGAGGGTCTTATTGAACCTTTCAACAAGCCCTTTACTCTGGGGGTGGTGGAGTGTGTAGAACTTTCAGGTTACTCCACATTCCTTCCACATGGACTTTATGTACGCAGACATGAAGTTGGAGCCACTGTCTGACACCACTTCCTTTGGGAAACCCACTGAGGTAGAAATCCCTATGAAGGCCTTAGCCATTGCAGGTGCAGTTGTAGTCCTTAGGGGGATGGCCTCCTGATACCGTCTGGTCTGGCCCAACCAACCATTCACTGCCTTATTTGAGTAATCCCAGAAATGAACAATTGTTACTTACCTGTAAACAGGTGGTTCTCCAGTATTGATGTCTTTCATAGATTCACATGCTTGAATATTCCCCGTCGTCGAAGTGGGAGTCCCACGGTAAATAAAATAGCAATAATGCTAAATATAATAATATATATATACATATATATATACATATAATATATGAAAGAATAGAAAAACATGGTAGGAATCTCCAAAAACCATTCTTACATAGGAATGCATGGTAAAGAGAAAAAAAGGCGTCAGCACCCTCTAGAACCTTCTCCTCAGAAGCTCAAGCCCTCAGATTTTCGTAGCACAAGTAATAAGAGTGCATGAGGAGAAGAGAGCCTCTGAGGGGAGGAGGGTGGGTCGCATGTGAATCTATGAAAGACACCAATACTGGAGAACCACCTGTTTACAGGTAAGTAACAATTGTTCTTCTCCAGTATTAGGGGTGTCTTTCATAGATTCACATGCTTGAATAGAATAGAAAGCAGTAACCTCCGAGAACTAAGATTGCCATGTCAAGAAATAAGACAGTATCAGAATAATACAGTCACGTAATATCAAGCAATCACAGTAAAACAACAAGGAGGGGGGAAACAGAGGCTCACCTTAATGAAACAGATGGCGAAGCACTGCCTGTCCCACAGCGGTATCCGCATCATTGATGGCGTCCAAACAGTAATGCTTGGTGAAGGTGTGCCTGCTGGACCATGTCGCTGCACGGCAAATCTGATGAAGAGGCACACCAGCAAACAAGGCGGTGGATGAAGACATTGCCCTTGTAGAATGAGCCCTCACTGAAGACTGCAGTGGTTTACCAGCTTGTTGATGGCAGAAGGCGATGGCTGAGGATAGCCATCGAGCAACAGTAGGTTTAGGAACAGGATGTCCCTTACGGAGACGTCCGTAAGCGATGAACAGCTGGTCAGACTTGCGGAAGGAGGCAGTTCTGGCAATATAAAATTTAAGGCATCGTTTGATGTCCAAAGAATGCAAGCGCTGTTCCGCCGGAGACTTAGGGTCCTGGAAAGAAAGCTTTTAGGAACACAGGCTCATTCAAATGAAAGTCTGTCGGTACTTTAGGTAGGAAAGTGGGGTTGGTGCGGAGCGCCACTCCGTTAGGTTTGAACTGAAGGTAGGGCGGCTTGATAGTGAAAGCGTGCAGATCGCTCACGCGGCAAGATGAGGTCAAAGCCAAAAGAAGCACAACCTTCCAAGTGAGGAATTTGATATCCGATTTATGGATAGGCTCAAATGGTGACTTCATAAGTTGGGATAGCACAACATTGAGGTGCCACGATGGAGGAGGGCGCCGAATAGGTGGGAACTTGCGGAAAAGTCCTTTGAAGAATTGTCGGATGATTCTGGACGAGCAGAGGGAAGAAGAGCCATCATGCCTGAAGCGAGATATAGCAGCTAAGAAGACTCTCAGGGTAGAATGAGAGAGTCCTGACTGAGCAAGGCTTAAGAAGAATGGAAGAAGCTGTTCTGGAGTGGAATGAATGGGATGGACATTGGCTGAAACACACCAATGGCAGAATCTTTTCCACTTGAGTTTAAGTCTTGATGGTAGACGGAGCCCTAGCCTGAGCCAGAATGTCTCTAAATTCCTGAGTTAAGTTCAAATCTGCGAATTCCATGTACTCAGGTTCCATGCCCACAAGTGCAGCGTGGAGGGATCCGGATGGCACACTAGACCCCTGTCCATTGAAAGTAGGTCCGGACGAGGACGCAGAGGAATGGGCTCGCATTGGGACAACAGAAGCAGTTCTGAGAACCATGCCTGCCTTGGCCAATGAGGTGCGATCAACAGGATGTGGCAAGGTTGTCTCCGCATTTTCCACAGCACCCGTGGTATTAGCGGAATCGGCGGAAAAGCGTAGGCAAATAGACCGCACCAGTCCATCAAAAGGGCATTCCCGCACGACCGGGGTGGGGATGCCAACTTGCATAGGACGGGCATTTCCGATTCTCCGGTGTTGCAAAGAGGTCCAGATCTGGGTGACCCCACTGGAGAAAAACATGATCCAGAGTCGGCTGGTGTAGTTCCCATTCGTGCGTTGAGGAGGCGGCCCTGCTCAGAGAGTCCGCCAAGATGTTGGACACACCTGGTAGGTGGACGGCTGTCAAGGTGATCTGTTGGCGGAGAGCCCAATCCCAGATCGACTGAGCCAAGTGAGACAGATGAGGTGACTTGGTTCCCCCTTGTTTGTTCACGTAGTGCATACTGGTGGTATTGTCCATTTGGATTAGCACTGACTCCCCGTGAACTATCGGGAGGAATGATTTGAGCGCAAGGAAGATTGCCATTAACTCTAGCCTGTTGATATGCAACTTGCGCTGGGGCGGAGTCCACTTGCCCTTGATGGATAGGCCCTGGAGATGAGCGCCCCACCCCTCCAGGGAGGCGTCTGTCGTCAGCGTGAGATTTGGTGCGTGAACATGAAAGGACGTTCCCATTTCCAGATTTGAAAGTTGCGCCCACCAAAGCAAGCTCCTTCGCATGCGAGGTGTAACTGCAACCAGGTCGTTGAAGGAGCCGGAGCCCTGACACCATTGTAAGTCCAGTTCTTCCTGAATGCGATGGGTACGCAACCTGCAATTTGGGATCAGTGCGATGCATGATGAAGCCATTCCCAAGAATGACTTTAACGTCCGAACAGAAATGGACTGTTCTCTTCGAATGAGAGTGACCAAACGAAGGATTTTGAGACGCCTTTCTTGGGAGACGAATGCCTTGGAGAGCTTCGTATCTAGAATCGCTCCCAGAAAGGATCTGGTCTGCAGAGGTGAAAACTGCGACTTTGTGACGTTGATGGTCAACCCCAGGGACTGAAACACTTGCCGGCAAAGGCGAGTGTCCTGATGTAGCTGATGGTGGGATTGAGACTTCAGAAGGCAATCGTCCAGATATGGAAAGATTTGCAGGCCTTGGAGACACAGGTGAGCCACCACAGGAGCCAGTACCTTCGTGAACACTCGAGGAGCTGAACGCAGCCCGAAGGGCAGTACCTTGAACTGAAAGTGCATTGGTCCCACCTCGAAACGCAGGTACTGGCGATGTTGCTGGATGATAGGGACATGAAAGTAAGCGTCCTGAAGGTCTATGGTGGTCATGTAATCCTCGATGGATAGAACACGAAGGATTTCCTGTAACGTCAGCATGCGGAACGATTGGGACTTTAGGAACTGGTTGAGAGCCCTCAGATCCAGAATGGGTCGCCAATCCCCGGTCTTCTTGAGTATGAGGAAGAATCTAGAGTAAAACCCCTCTCCTCTTTGATGTTTCGGAACCACTTCGACTGCACCTTTTAACACAAGAAGACGGACCTGGTGGTAAAGCTCCTCGAGGTGCGGAGGAGGCGGGCCATGAGGGGGCGTACAAGGAGGAATCTCTACGAACTCTAGTGTATGGCCTCGTCGTACAATGTCCAACACCCAGCGGTCCGAGGTGATCGAGGACCATTGGGAGTAAAACAGAGAGATTCGACCTCCAACATTTTGATGGGTAAAGTCATTGACGTTTGGAGTTGGATCCCCGGTAAGAGGTTTTTCCTCTGTAAGGTCTGGAGGACTGTTGGTGAGATTGCTGATTGGGAGTGTAACGTTGGCCGCTCTGATTGTATGAGCGGTATTGCTGCCCACCATGAACGTTGGATGAAGTGCCGCGTCCGCGCGCACCTCGAAAGGACTGCTTCCGAAATTGCAACGTGCCCAAAGACTTTGCCGTGTCGGTGTCCTTCTTAATGGACTCCAAAGCCTCATCAATATGTGAATCGAAAAGTGACTCCCAATCATAGGGCATGTCCAGTATTCTGGATTGGACCTCCTGCCGGAAGGATGTGGATTTTAGCCAACCTTGTCGTCGGAGTGCAGCTGCACTTGCAAGGAGACGGAATCCTGTATTGGCTACATCGACGGCACAGTCGATGATCTCTTCTGACGTCCTCTGACCGTCTCGAAGGATCTGTAAAGCGTCCACCTTGGAATCTTCAGGTATGAGGTCTATGAGATCTGAAATGTCTGACCACATTTGTCTGTCATAGCGTCCCAAGACGGCTAAGGAATTGGCTGCTCGAACCGATGTGGAAGCCATCGTTGAGAACTTGCGGCCAATAGCATCCAGACGTCTACCCTCTCTATCCGGAGGGGTTGTGATAGCAGCCGCTGGATTCCGGGCTCGAGGCTGTGCGGCCTGAGTCACTACAGAGTCCGGTTTGGGGTGAGAAAGTAGGCAAGCTGGAGACCCAATCGGGGCCTTGTACTTTTTCTCAAGGCGTGGAATTTGTGCAGGTAAGGAGTTTGGAGCAGTCATGAGCTTAATTCCTTCCTTCCAGACAAAATCAATGATGGGAATTGTGTGGGTTTGTTTATAAGGTTTGTCTTTAAAATCATAAAGAAAACAATCCTCCTCACGCTGTGATGTTGATCATTTAAAGCGTAGAGCTGCTTTATTCATCAAAAGATGGAAACTGGCGATGTCTACAGGAGGTGAATCTCCAGAGTTTCCTGGCTGAGGTGAGGGCGTCTGAGCCCGATAATCATCCCAGTCCGCCATATCCGGGTCATCCGAATTGTCGGGGACTTCTCCGTCCTCACGTTCCGGGATCGCCTCATCATCCACATCCTGTGGATAGACTGTGGTATGGATCCTGACAGAAGTTTAGACCTGCGACGTAGTTGCAGGTGGTAACACAGGTGGCCGAGAAAGTGGAGGCAGTGTCACTGTAGCCGGCGATGGCGCCGGTGTAGTCTGCGGCGTAGGTGGGAAATGGCGGTTATAATCATCCAGCATATGCTGGAGATTTGAGATCAAAGTTAAAGGGATGGTGGCCATAGGGACTTGAACCTCAGACTGAGACTGTTGATCATCGTCACCTTCATCTGAATCGGAGTCTTAACACTTAATTATTAAATCAGATGGACTGTGTGCCGCTCCAAAGGTATCCCCTTCATGCTCAGAGTCAGTGTCAGGCTCAGATGTAGTGGCAAACATCGGAGAAGGTGGTTGCGTCTCAGGATCAGAGAGCTGGTGACACGGAATCTTATTGCGACGGCGAGAAGATTCTGAAGATTTCAAAGGTACTAATGGCAATGAGGCAAAGGATGTCGGTGCCACAGTCGACGGTGCCGTCGTCAATAACGTCGACGATACTGGCTTGCTCGTCGACGAAGATGGCGTTGGAGAAATCATCGTCGACGGAACGGCCGTCGACGGAGTCGTCGTCGGGTCTACTGTCGACGATGCCGTCGACGAAGCACTCGTGGACGAAACGGTCGTCGACGCCAGTGTAGCCTCCGCAGACGGAGTCTCCGTCGACGAGGCTTTATTCGACGTTGTCTTCGTCAACGAGTGTTTGGTCGACGGTATCTTCGTCGACGAGTCCTTGGTCGACGGTATCTTCATCGACGAGGTCTTAGTCGACGGAGTCGTCATCAACGACGAGGACTTCTTGAAGACTTTCGTCGACGAGGATTCTTTTTTCTTAGCCGACGAGGAGATGGGAATCGTCGACGGAACTGGCTTGGAAGGCAAGGCAACCCTCGTCGACGTGGAAGCTGTCGATGAGATCGTCGTCAATGAAGAAAAAGCTGATGCGGTCATCAGCGTCGTCGTCGTCGAGGATGATGCCCATGCTGTTCTCGTCGTCGAAGCGCTCGTCGACGCTCCCGTCGACGACGGAACTTTAAGAGGCGTAGAAACACCTCGAGATGCAGCAGAAGACGCCTGAGAGCCAGGTCTCGTGGGCGTAAAAGTGGTAGGAGTGGCTGAGGACGCCACAGAAGCCAAAGGCAAGGCCAACTTCATCTTCTTTAGAAAAGGAGATGGCACATCCTGTAAACTACCACGTTTAGATGCTGCAGTAGAAAGTCCTGAATGAAAACTTTCTGAATCAGAAAGGGCTGAATCCTTGTCTTTCAGACGTTGAAGCCAAAGGAGAAGGCGGCCTTCCCTGTCCTTCAGAGTCTTAGTAGAAAAAGTTCTATAGAACTTGCAGCTGCTAGCCTCATGATCAGGGTATAAACAATATATACACTTTTGATGAGGGTCCTTTTCAAAAAGGCGCAGCTTCCCACAAGAAGAGCAGGGTCTAAATAAAGACTTTTTACTTGACATGTTGTGAAAAACACTGGAAAAGATGAGTAGAGTTGAACAAACTGAGCAGAGCTCAGGGAGACTCCCTTCACACGACGTGCGGTAGAAAATCTGAGGGCTTGAGCTTCTGAGGAGAAGGTTCTAGAGGGTGCTGACGCCTGATTGGCTGTAATTTGGACCAACATAATGACACTAACGTGTTACAGTGTTTTTTTGTTTTTTTTCTCTTTACCATGCATTCCTATGTAAGAATGGTTTTTGGAGATTCCTACCATGTTTTTCTATTCTTTCATGTATTATATGTATATATATATTATTATATATATTATTATATTTAGCATTATTGCTATTTTATTTACCGTGGGACTCCCACTTCGACGACAGGGAATATTCAAGCATGTGAATCTATGAAAGACACCCCTAATACTGGAGAACTACCTAGACTGATTTGTGAGTTTGTGGCTTTCCCTGTACCTCCAACTGTACCTCTCAAGGTTCCGCCCAAACTTACAGACAAGAATGGATTTCATAGTACCATACTTGGTCTGGTCATCTACCACTAGCATGAGTATGTGTCCTTCCCCAATGTAGGCATATGCTTCCGCTAGCCACCCCCACCCAGTACCCTACCGTTCTTGTGTATCCTCAGAGGTCCCTCATATCCAGCATAGCCATTTCTTGATATCAATTCCCACCACATAGTTGGGCACCAGATCTTTGGGTAGACAGACCTTCCTGTCACCTTCAGACACTGCAGGTAAGCTGCTGTTGAAGTTCTGTTTAGCTTTAACTACAGTTCTTTCAGACTTCTCATGTTCCAGCAGTATTTTCTTTTCCACCAAGGCTCTCTCAGCCTTATTTTCCTCTGCCTCTCATCTCATTTCATTTTGGCCAATTGCAGTTTGTGCTCCCTTTCTGACTTCCTGTCATCCAGTTCCTCAGGGATAAGTTCTTAGAAACACTCTGCACCCTGCCCTCAAGCAGGGCTCTCAATCAGGGTATAAAGGACCTCCCTCTTCTGGGAGGTCTAGCTCAAGGCACACAGCCACGTGATCATCCATTCCCAAATCAAGATCCCCTCATCAGGATGTTCCACATTAGAGTTCTTATCTTCAGAGTCCTTAGACTGGGACTGTATCCTAATGATATCCGCATAGGCATGGAGGGCTCACTGAAGATCCAGCTTTGTGGTCTTCTTTCCTGCATGCAGCCCCCTCTCCTTGCAGCATTTCTGCAGCTCAGCCCTTCTGAGGTTATCCACATTGAGTCTCTCCACTTCCTGCAGTATGAGGAAGCCGGACTGCGGTATTGACTGCCGCCGTGAGGAAAACGGCCAACAAAGCTTAGCAGTTGTCCAATCTGCTTTCCACCATGAGGGGAACGGCCAGCCACCGCCACATGCCCTGACATATCACACCGTGAGGGAGCGGCTACATCTGGGACCACATTCCCCACGAGGCCCAGCGCGTCACGCACCAGTGACGCCAACAGCGTGCAAGGAGGTGAGATCAAAGCAGCGCAACGCGCGTAACGGGCCAAGGGCAGGCCCGTCTGCGCCAGACCGTGTCAGGGCACGGCCACATTACTGAATATTCGAATACTGTGCCCCAATAAAGGGCAAACTGAACTCGGACCTCGCAGGAATTGCCTGAATCCCCCAATGGGACTGTGAGTGATGAGATAACTCGAACTGCAATGCACCTTTTCTTAATCCTGCATCTCTTCTATTGACAGTGTTATATACTTGTGGCTCTGGCGCTATTACTAGATTTCACGTGTTCTCCACTTTGGACATTTTATCCATTTTTATAATCTTTAAGATTTGAACTCTGTGTCTTGTGGTGGTACCCTAGCGATTGAGGGTTTTGTGTTAGTATATATGTGTTTTGTTTCACTTACGACATAGTCACATATTCTAGCTCTTAGTGGCTACATCCAACATTATTTATCCATAACAGTGGACCCTCTAGGCCCCCTGGCAGTTTACATAGGCCCCCTGGCAGTTTACATATTGGGATTTGGTGTTTGGGTGACTTAATAGACATTAAGTGGTAGGATGTCGAAACGTAAGCGAAGGAAAACACCTAAAAATGTGGATACCCCTGGTTCAACTATTAATGCCTATTTAGTTAAGGCGGTTAGCACCATTGACGTTGAAATCAATAGGGCGGAGCGCCGCTTATCTCTAGGAGTGGGCACCAGTTTAGAGAATATACATGCCCCTGAGGTAGAGGACACCATGAATAATGTTATGTTATGTTATGGGTGTCTTATATAGCACTCGGCTACTCCAAGGAGTGTCCCGGCGCTTTCTGACCCCTAGCTGAAAACAAAGAGGAAAATCAGAAACAGGGCACACACCGATCACTGAGTAAAAAGCCAGGTCTTCAAACCCTTTCTAAAGGCTAGCAAATTAGATGTGCAACGGAGTTCCAGGGGGAGGGAGTTCCACAACTTAGGAGTGAGATGTGTAAAAGAACGTCCCCCTATACTAGCTTTCCTGATGATAGGAACAGTTGCCAGACCAAGGAATTCAGACCGGAGGGATCTTGTAGGCTTATAAAACGAAAGCCGTTTCTGAATATAATTGGCCCCGACAGCATGAAGTGCCTTGTGGGCCAATGTAAGTGCCTTAAAAATAATTCGTTTTCTGACAGGAAGCCAGTGAAGGGAGAGTAACAGCTTCGATGTTCTAGCATGACGGGGAAGGCCAAAAATGGCCCTCGCAGCTGAATTTTGGACCACTTGGAGTTTTTGCAATAAGTAGTCCGGGAGACCCAGATATAGAACGATAGAATAATCAAGCCTGGAGCAAATTAAGGCCTGAACCGTTATCCTCCGATGTACCAAAGGCAAGCGGGGGGAGGAACTTTCGTAACATCTTCAGGAGACCGAAGCAAGTACCAGTGAGGCCTGTTATCTGGGACTTCAATATGGGCAGGGATCAACAAATATGTAGATTTAATACAGTAGTCAATCCACAGTCATACCCTGCTTTACCTACATCCAACAGATTCCACATTTTAAGCACACTAGATACTAATGATTGACTGGATACAGCTTGTTTACCCTGGGGGGAGGGGGGAGATATTAGGCTGCTGGACCCAGGGCTATCATCAAGAAGTGGGTCTAATAAGGACTCTGATGTTCTTAATGTGCCTAAATATTCATCAAGTGACAATAATGTAACTGTCCATCAAGGAGAGAATGAAGTCTCAAAAAAGGGTGCCAAACTAGATGGGAGTATTGGGCATGGTACAGCAGTGAACACCGCCCTCCCTGTATTGTTAGAGATTTCAGTGATGATTTTAGTGAAGTTGCTGCCGGTGCTCCTACCAGCACAGGAATTGATCTACCAGTATATCACCAAGGAACCCCTTCTGTTGGGGGATATACTATTGTCACTTGGAACATAGCTGGAATTGCAAGAAAGAACGAAATGCTAGGTTGGAAGGAGTTCATTAATTCACATGATATAGTGTGCCTGCAGGAAACTTGGAGTACCGTTACGGTTCACTTTGACGGGTTTACCTCATATAATCTGCACGCAACCCTCTCCCCTCTGGTAGAGCAAAGGGAGGATTGCTAATACTAGTAAAAAATAATTTGCCCTTGAGAGTTAAAAGAACTATTAATATAGGGCACCATTTGCAGTTACTTTGGTTACATCATAGGGATGGTCAGGATGTCTTACGGATTAATTTTTATTATAATGTATTTGATCTCACCCATTATAGTGTAGTTACGGAATTGAAACAGGAACTAGACAAAATGGCTAATGTGGATACTATTAATTTGAATATTGTTTGGCTTGGTGATTTTAATGTTTATACCTGCCCTCTGTCTATGACAAAAGTGTGTGGGTTTCAAAACGATGAAGGTAATAACTACTTACATTTCCCACACACTTCCTATGGTGATACCCTAAATGCAGTTTTGGCAGAATTTGATTAGACATTTTGCAGTGTGCAAAGGATGGGAGCAGGCAGGAGATCCCAAGCTTTACAGGAAGGTCAGCACATAGTATTATTGATCATGTAATCGTCTCTGCCAACATTGTGAAATTATGTTCTACCCCGTAGATTGTTGACTTGTCGATGAGTGACCACAATTCTATTATTATGAGACTGCATATATGGGGGAACAAGACTGTTGAATTATGTACGGTCATTAATAATATTGTTCCGTGCCGCTCAAACGGTACCAGAATTAAATGGAAGGGCACCAACTCTTGTGAAATAACAAAAAATATTGTACAGGCCTGTGGTAACGAAATCGAAGATAGCTTACTGGTCGAGACTGCACCAATTAAGACCCTGACCAATTTCCTTACAATTAATGAATCTATCTCTAAATGATTTACTGGGATGTATGACGTTACAACGCATACTTTTACCACGCATACCTTTACAACACGGTTTTTACAACGCATACCATTACAACGCATAGCGCTTTGGGGTGCTGGATAGTGAATAGTTTAATTTACTATTTCAACTCCAGTCCCCGTGGACACTAGGGAAGGTGTTGGATAGTAAATTAAACTTATTCCCTATCCTAGAGCGCCCCCCAGCGCAATGCGTTGTAATGGTTTGCGTTGTAATGACTGTGTTGTAATGGTAGTTCGTGGTAAAAGATTTGTTGTAAAGGTTGTATACCAATTTACTGCGTTGCCATCTACGAAACAAACACAAGTCAGGGGTTGGTTTGACCATTCATGTACTGTCTCTTTCAATCGGCTGAAAAAGGCACTTTCGAACAAACCAAGGGATAATGCATTAGTCCATGATCTAAGAGTAGAATATAATTCTAATCTAAAATGTAGGAAGATGGAGCTCCAACAGGAGGTGTGGGATAACCTTGCATTAGCGGAAGAAACTTTCAACAATAAATTGTTTTGGGATACGGTGAACTCTAAATTTCTTAAAAATGAATCCGCCCCAGAACTTTTAATTTATGTGAGCTGTGAGGAATGGATGGCTCACTTTACTAGTATTTTTAACCCAAGCCATTTATCGATAAAAGATTCAACAAGTCTCCATAAATGGCCCATTATCCCGCTTGATATCACTCTAGATGAGGTCATGATAGGCATAGGAAGTAGTAAAGGGGGGAAAGCATCAGGTGCAGATGGTGTTCCTATCGATGTATATAAATCCATACCAGAACTGTGGGGGGCCTATACTAACAAGTGTTTTAACGCTGCAGTAACTGAGGGTTGCCGGTCCTCTTGGGGGGTTTCTGTCATTATTCCCATTTACAAAAAGGGTGACAAATCTGAAGCCAAAAACTACCGGCCCATTTCCTTACTCGACTCCTCAGTCAAAATTATGAGCAGGGTTTTATTGTTAAGACTGGAGGAGTGGGTTTTGGAAAATGGTATTTTGGCCCAGGCCCAATATGGTTTTAGAAAGGGGTTAGTTATGTTAGAACAGAGTATTAACCTGGAGCTCTTAGTTGGAAAATATACACGAGTTAAACAGGGTCGGCTCTTTTTATGTTTTGTAGATTTGAGCAGCTCTTTTGATTTAGTGTATCACGTTGTTCTATGGCCAGTTCTACTTAAACTTGGTGCCCCGAAACCCATTGTTTACTTTTTAGCTAAGCTGTACGAAAAATTATCGACCAAAGTACGGAACGGCCAGAAGGGTGAATGTACCCCCAATTTTAATGTAAAACGTGGTATCCGTCAAGGCTGCTTTCTAGCCCCGCCGCTTTTTACCTTATTTATTAATGAAGCTGACACAGCACTTAAATTGATACAGGCGGATTCCCCACTAGTGGAAGGCAAGGAAGTCCCAGTCCTGCTTTATGCAGACGATACTGTGCTCTTATCTAGAACGCCGGTAGGCCTCCAGAGGTTAATCGAAGGGTTTGCGGCTTTTATCAGTAAGAGGAAGCTGATGATTAATAAGGCTAAAACTTTTACAATGTGTGTGGCCCGAAATACAAGAGTATGAAACATTTTTTTATTGAAGGCAACAAAGTACAAAACATGGACAATTTTTGCTTTTTAGGTATTTACTTTTCGTCGGATGGGAAATGGAACCACAAATTGTCTCATGTCCGGGCCAAAATGAGGAAAAGCATATATGGTGTTTTTAAATTTGCTTCTAACTTGGGGGATCGTCGCATTAAAGACATGGTTAATATTTATAAAGCAAGATGCACATCGGTTGCACTTTATGGGGCTGGGCTTTGGGGATATCAACCTTGCTGTGATCTACAAAAGGAAGAGAATTCTTTTTAAAAAAAGCTTTTATGTCTCCCGTTCTCAGCCTCCTCCGAACGTATCCATTGTGAAGTCGGTCTTAATTATCTGATGGATTTAATAGCCCTGAGACCACTTCAGTTATGGAGATCAATATGGTTAAAGGAGGAGACCATTTTTACTAAGTCTATTAATAATGATTGCCTGCGACTGGATAAGAACGACCGCAGGCTGAAAATAGCAAGGCTGCAAACCACGTATTGGCTTTATCATCTGCATATAGATATGGAGGGCTTCCAAACATACCTTTCACTTGTCACAAGACCTTCCCACGGCTATGTTTTAACTAGAATGAGGTTAGGCCTTGTTCATCATTTAGTTGCGTTCCCTACGATGAAACAGCACCCCGTTTCCCCATGCCCTTGTGATGGGAACATAAAGCAGAGCACTTTGCACTTTTTACTTTTATGCGATTTGTACATGTCTTTTAGAATTGCTTATCTTAAACCATTGTTTAAAAAGTATGATGCCAAAGCCACTAATGCTGCTATGACCTTACTTTGTGCACTAAGAGAACCTGAGATTTGTTTTTATACTGCAACATTTATTTTAAGTTCAGTTAATGCCAGGAAGAGTTTGTTGTTCTAACACAATCAACCATCTCCCCTATGGTTGGGGATGGTCCCACTACTTAAGCACCTTGCACTTTACACATTGCACTTTCTGAAGCCTATGTGTTCTGGATCTTTGTTACCAAAATTATGTAATGCTGCTATGAGTTTATTGTTTACATTAGGAGAACTGACGCAGTTTATGATGTTTTAATGAAATCAATATTTGTATGTCATTTTCATTATGGATGTTGACTGACTTTTTTATCAATTGTTCTTTTATGTAATGTGATTATATTTTGTGCTTTTATGGTTGTTTGTTTCAACCGAATAAAGCTTATTTGAATTGAATTGAATTGAGTCTCTCCACTTCCATAATATGAGACTATGAGGTAGGGAATTCAAATTTTCCAAAAAAGGAAAACTGCCAATCAGATACTATTGAGAATTCAAAAAGGTTCAAATTGATATCAGATTACTTCTCTGGGATTTTAGTGTAACACAAAATCACTGTATGGTACTACAAAAACACAAGTCCAAATACCACTGATCACCAATGTAAGAAATTGGGTTACTGTTTGAGAGGGGTAAACCCTTACTCAAGCAGCAACCACACTCCTCTTTAGGGTGAAGTCACAAGCAAACTGTCAAAGACTCGCAATGGCGCAGGAAAACTCCTCAGGATCAAAGCAACAAACAATATGGTCCACCTCTTGATAGCTCCAATTCTGAATACCAGGAAAGGCACAGAGTTTTAGAGTGATCAAGTGAGGGAAAAGGTATGAGGAAGGGAACAGAAGGGAAAAGTAGAAACAACCTGAAAAGGAAATGAAAGAAGATTGGCTAAATGAAAGAGCACCTACTCTCATAAATTGTCACTAAAGTGTATCAGATTTAACTGAGGCTTAATAAAGGAATTGCCTTTGCAACCTCTGCGTAATCTACACTCTTGTGATTACCAAGATTGAGATTCCCTGTCTGAACCTGTGGATACAAAAATAGATAAGCCTGCAAGCCCATAATACATTGACTACAACAACTTATCAAGATAATCGCACATTTTCCTCATACCTACCCACATAAGAAAAGAAAGAAAATATTTATGTAAATCTTTTGGAGGAGTTCCTCATCAGATTGTAAAAGAAAATAATTTCACCACCAATGCGGCCACCATTGATATAATAATATTCATTGGTTCATTATCACCACTAGTTCAGTCTTTTACTTGACTTTGTTAAGCAATTCATTCTCATTGCATTTGTTCCAGAAGCAAACAATATTCAAAAGGACAGAAAAATAAAGATAGCCCAGTTGCTTTACTTCAAGCACTGAATGTAAGTCTGTAGATAACCAAAGTCTTTTTTGTCACCTTAACAGCCTTCATAAAAGAACAGATTTCTGTTTTGCCTTTCTTATTTTGATCATGTTCCCCAGCATAACAAGTAAGTTCCAACAGAAAGGAAGAATGTATGTATTTTCATGTGACCTTTAGTTTAACTCCACAGCTCCAAAGAATAAAACTAATAGAAAGGAACATGACCTTTAGCTCAATTCTGCAGCTCCAAAGAATACAACTTTTTCCAGTTGCTGATAAGGAATAAGTTTGAAGAAATGGAGGGAATTAAGAACACATCTGCTGACTTCATTTATAAACCCAGGTTCACTTTGATCTGTGAGGGAGGTGCTATTTTCACATGCTTCAAGCACTGCCTTTATCTTTCCAAAAGGCAGCTTTTCCAAATAATATCTGTGTTAACCAAATGATATACAAACAGTCTCTCCCAAAGTACCAGCCTCTTCAACCACATCATAAATGAATTATGCACTCTAAACGGCATGCAGGCGCCTCCTATAAATACCCCATGATCCTTTAGAGCTCCTCATGTCCTCCCTAGGCATCATGGAACTTGTAGTCCATGCAAACTTAGTTTGTACAGGCAAGAACACACAGTTACCTCCATGTTAACCTTCATATGGAAGTGGTATATATTGGTAACGATTGAAGGCGCTAAGATGTTTGAATCCTGACAGTACGCCCTTTTTGCAGGCGCCTCTATGGTCTGGGTTCAGAGGAGTGATTTAGATGAAACGCTCTTACCACACGAGGTGCATGTATGTTATCACATTGTTCCCATGAATCATCTTCAGAAGAATACCCTTTCCAAGAAACTCGATATCACAACTGACCCCTAAGGAATTTGGAATCCACAATCCTCCTTACTTTGTATTCCAAATAACTTTCTCAACGAATCGGAGGAGCAGCCCTACATCGTGCTTGCTTGGCAGGTTTCAACAGACTGCAGTGGAATACTGGGTGTATCTGCAATTTCAGCCTCTGCAATCACATCATGAATGAATTATGCACACCGATCGGCGTGCAGGCTCCTCCTATACATTCCCCATGATACTTCAGTACTCCTCATATCCTCCCTAGGCATCATGGAACGTGTAGTCCATGCAAACAGAGTTTGTACAGGCAAGAACATACAGTTACCTCCATATTAACCTTGACATGGAAGTCGTTTATATTGGTAACAGTTGAAGGCGCTAAGATGTTTGAATCCCGACACAAACCCCAAATTAACCTATTTTTAACTCTCTAGTAGCTTGGTAGACAGCAGCCAGGCTTAACTTAGAGGCAATGTGTAAAGTATTTATGCAGCACTTCAACAGTAATAAAGTGAAAACATAACACAAGAAAAATCCCACACCAATTTAGAAAAATGGAGTACATTTTAATAAAAACTTTATGACCAAAATAACAAAAATCTAATCAGTAAAACCGTAGATATGCAGTTTTAAAGATGTAAGTCAAAATAGCACCAAAAACCACAAACCAGCAACTGTGGATAATTGGTCGAGGTAGACTAGGACAAAGTAACATGTTGAGGCCAATCGTGATGGAGTGTGGACCGGCTACAAGGGTTACAAGGACTCAATTAGGCCGACTGAAAAAGAGTACCTTGAATCCTGGTTGTGAAGAGTTGTGGAGTACTGCGTCGAGGATTAGTCAAAAAGCCAAGGTGTTGCAAGGTCTGGGTTTGTTGTGAATGTATCTAGGACCCTAATTAAATATTCCCGATTCATGCCCTTCTATGGTTATAATAAATCATGTCCTTATAAAGGCATAAGAATCATATCCATATTTAGTCATAGCCCATGCAGTCCAAATACGGCAAGGCTACTTCCCTAGACTCCTAGAAAGTACAACGCATTCTTTAAACAAACCAAACCTCCAGCAGCCTGGGAATCCCCCTGCTTTTGTTTTGATTTGTCCTAGAACTCCTGAGAGTCCTGGAGAACTGCCAGTTCTTAGTGACAGTTCTTAGTGACTTCCTATGTCCAACCTTACGTCAAACACAGCACCTTCCAGGTATAAATATGCCAACACTTGCCTTAAGCAACACACGTTGGTTGGGAGAAGAGCGACTATCTACTTGCCCGAAGCCCAGCTGATGCGAGAGGCGAAGGAAGCCGTCCCTCCCCTTTGACACACCGGGAAAGAAGCTGCCTTTTCTCACGCCGAGAAATCCATCTCCGGTGTTTCCAGTCACCCTTGCGGGTTACTGGGAGATCGAGTCCTGAGAACGAGATACAAGACCTCCTTCATTCTATAACGAAGGTACGGAGCTGATTAAAACCTTAAAGAGAATTCTTGATTCAGATTCTTGGCAAAAATCAACTTAACTTAAAAAGGCAACTTACTTACTCCTTCCCACGTATTAGGCTTAGGTCAGTGACACCGGGGTAGGCATATCTTAGAAGCACCAGTTGAGTTTGCTAGTCAATGTTTTTATGTATGTAAATATTTTATCCATTTTAAAGTATCATATGGCTAAGAAACCATATCAATACTTTTACAGTATTATTTCATAATACTCCTTTTACTGTACGCACTTTACTTCATGATAAGTATTGCAATTGTGGCAATTAATTTCTCTTGCATGAGAAAGAAGACTGCTCAATAAAATAACACCTTTTATTGAAAAAGCCCGTCTCTCTATTTCTCTGCACTCTGGTGAAATTAAGCATGCACGATTTACTGAGTGAAATAGCTGTCTATTGTTTTCACACGACTCTGGAGATATTCTCCTTATTCTGGGGGAGCAAAGTTGTCATGTTATATGGTTGTCAGAAGCTAATCCCTTCTCGCAGCTAGTTTCCCATTCGTACTGAAGCGATTCTCCAGATTGAGCAGTAGAGGGAGCTCGTGAGTCATTTCAGAACGCCAGATCGCCATCTTCACTGCTGCAAAGAGGTCAAGGTGGCTGCCGGCTTCGTGCCGTTCTTACAATCTTACAATCTCACAATCTGCACCGCACCCGTGAAGTTCGTGAAGCTGCGCCCGTAAGCTCGTGAAGCCCGTGAACGAGCCTAAAGAGCACAAGGAGTTGAAGAGGAGCTGAAGAAGCATGCAGCGAAGCTCGCAGCGAGAGACGGGGTGCTCGGAAGCCGTCACCGTCCGCCTGCCGTCCGCCTGCTGTTCTGCCTGCTGTTCTGCCTACTGGCCCGAACTCGGCTGGACTTGCACCCTGGCCCTGTCCCTTCGACATAGCTGCAGTGAGACGACGAGCTAGACGTCGACACGGTGAGCAGGTGGGCGGGAGGGAGTGCAGGCTGCCGCGGGCTGTTGGCGCAAGTCGAAAGGCGAGAGCGAGAGCTCCCGTGAGCGCCTGGGTGTGCATCTGGCGTGTCTCTGAGTGGTCTAAGTATCGGGTGAGGTACCGAGCCAGAATAGCTGCCACCCCGGTAAACCAAACATTCAAACACTCTCGCAAAAACCCCCCGTAAAAACACAAAACAGGCTAAAGGACTAAGGACCACAGTCTACGGCGGTGCAGGGGCTGCTGGGGCTGCTGGCAGGTGTGAGCGCTGTCTCAAGCGCTGTGATAACAACACCTGCTAGTGGGGGGGGGCTTCACTTTCTGGCCCCCCTGGGCACCCGGGTAATTGCCCATTGACCTCGGCGCTAAAGTGTTAATGTGCGGTAGGCAGGCGTGAGCGCTGCGTGGAGCTCTGCGCGCTGTGATAACAACACCGCCACCGCCACTGATCAACTCAACCATCTGGGCTAGACGTCTATTGAGAAAAGTCTTTAATCGCAAGCGAATTAGAGCGTAGGAGGTCAACGTATTGAAGAGATACAGAGTGGCTGCGGGAACACTGCCCCCTTCTTCCTCACCCCGACGATTCCAGAGGGAATAACACTAACGCTGCAGGAAAGCAGTAGGAAATCAAAGGAGAAATAATGAGGACTAGAAACTCGACCCTACTGCAGGCCCAGACACAGGCAAAGCACCGCCCTCATAGATCTGCTGGAAGACGGAAGGCTAAACTCTTCTACCCCCCGGGCGTGGGGGAGCTCTACCCTGGGTCAGTGCTCTTGGAGGGGGGACTCTTGGATTCGTCTGGAGCCACAGGAACCACACCAACGCTCCAAGGCTTACTTACCGGGGCTCCAGCACTGACAGTGTCATTAAACACCGTAGTGCCGCAACCAGGGGAAGAGGGGAATCGTTATTAGCGAGCCACCTTAACCCCCCCGCCCCGGTGCCTCCGCTGGGCCCTCAGGTAATAGTGATATATGAACTTTCTTGCACCCTTTGGTAATAAGTCCCGCCGCTCTTTTCAGGCCTCAGAGTTGTATATTGTCTATCATATCTCCAGAGGACGGCCAGAGCTCCGTTGTGGCTCAGGCACCAGGGATTCCTCTATCACCAATAATAACCATGCGTCAGGGGGGAGATTTGCTCAAGTTAGAGTCATCTGACAGGGCAGTTTCGAGGTTTGAGCACAACAAAACAAGAACCCTGCCCCCTCAAGCGTCAACAAATCTTCAATTAAATTTGCCCCCAAATGGGGCCCCGATGGCCGACGTTTGTACCGGCCAACGACGCTGCGCATCAGGAAACGGAGAGCATTCACCTGATGCGCCCGGTAGTAGCAAAGGTCCCGTCGAAGGAGGAGGAGAAATCACAGAATCATCGGCCCGGCATATCAAGTCCCCGATCTTGTTGAGCTGGAGTCCTCAGGACCAAGACAAAATGCCTCAGCTATCACCTACAACAAGCAGAAGGGGGGACAGCCCCCCAGTGTTTGTGGATCATCTAACATTGATCAATAAGACCCTGATTTCCATGACTGGAGCCGCAATCATGCATGCCGATAAGCTCGACGCCCAGATAAATATATTACAAACAGTGGCAATCTTAATTTCTGGGGTTGATGCGAAATTGGATCACTTGAACTCCCTGATCCGCAGAGCACAGGACAGCACAACCTTTAAGCCTGAACCATGTAGTTGCGGCCCTATTTTGAAAAATCTAGAAAAACTTCCGCACATTATGACTACACTAATTGAGGATCTTAAAATAGAAGCTGGCAAGAACAAGATCTCAAATGCAAAGGCACCAGCGCCTGATCCCTCTAAAAAAGAAGGCCTGAAAATTCTTCTACTAGACAGCATAGAAATCGGTAAGGTAAATAAATTTGATAGGGTGGAACCCCCATCATTGATCAATGCAAACTTAGTAGAGGTCTCATCGACCATAACAAAAATCCACGATCGGCAGCAGATTCCCATATCGACCAGCCCAGAACTCCAAAAGCACCTATTGAGGAAAAATACGAAAAAATTTAAAAAACTGAACAAAGCAAACAAAAATAACTCTATACGGGAACGGCCATGCCCCGGCAACCAGACGCAAGGACATAAAGAGACACTGGAAATGACAGAACTAGACGCAACCCCCACATTACCAGAAAGCTCGGAACAAAAGCATGAAGTACTCTATCTTGCTGATGCGGCAATTAATCCAGGGCCGGCTGCCCCTCCGGTAACGTCCCCGCCAGTTCCACCAGCACCAATCATAAGTCTAGTAAATGAACTACAAGGCCAAAATGCCGTTGAAGCGACTCAAATTTGCACTATTGAACATGATCCTTGCTTAAACGACCCTTTGGTCGCTGTCTCAGCAATGTCGACGACGCATGGTGCGCCTCAAGTGCCATGGGTTGTCTCAGATACCAAGGACATCGTAAACTCCTCGTTTAACAATTGCCTTCCTAGAATTCCATTCACGGCGGCCCCTCAACGAGCCACGAGTACAAAAGGGCAGCAAGTGCCCTTCCATCTGGCTGTCCACAGTCATTACAAACACGCGGTCAGGCCGTGGTCTCTGTTGGTTATTTAAAGTACGATCAATCACAGGACCGGGAAATTAGGCTGTACCCAGATTATGTCTCGCTGGGGAGGTGGGACATCCTCAATCGCAGTAACCTTCTGACCCTCTGTGCGAACATCCCAGGGCTGGAGGGAATAAAATCTACGACATTGAAACCGTCTCCTTCCTACCGCCAGATGGGGATGAGAAAAATGAAACAACAGAGTTAACTTTTACGAGCTCGGACATGGCAGAGCCTTGAAAAGCCAGCATAAGCTCCTGGAAAGCTGGGGCATAAAGATAAAACCCAAGCGTCTACAAAAATATCCTCTTATACTAAAAACACAGTTGGCATATCCCCCGACGGGAAACATGGCACAATCAGCCGGGAGAGCCTTTACGCTCGCAGGTGCTCTCCACCCATGCGCCAAAAATGGCGCCTACCCTTCAGGGGTCTAAAGGGGGCATAAACACTGGTCAATCCATCAGAACCCCAATAAAGATAACCATGAATCCAATCCAGGGCACACGCACATGCGCTACACTGGGACCCGCGAATAAAGACTGGTCCTGGCTGTTGCTTGCTCTAAACTCCAAGACCTAATGGTCTTTGTCCTAATGCCTGGGGCCACTCCCACCGAAGCACGGTATACACGTACCCAAAGCCCCCAGAGAAGGAACGGTCTCCAGTGAGTCTGAAAATCATGTCTTGGAAAGTTGCTGGGCTCAGGAGGTTGCTTCTTAAACTGCGGTGTTATTTATGAAGGAAGCAGACATCATCTGTACACAAGAAACCTGGCAAATGCATCCTCTCTCCTTGAGAGGATACGCTGAGTATGGAAAACCCGCTAAAAAGCTCAACATTTTCGGTAGACCCGCCGGTGGGATATGCATCTATATTAAACACTCACTTAATTTGGAATTCGCAGAAATATCCAACCTGCCGGATACCCTCCAGGCAGGCATCCTGAAAGGCTATCGCCTGACAAATAGTAACTTTTCATTTTTATTAGTTAATATTTATCACAACCCTCACGGGCTCAATTCTAACATGGCTACGCTGATACACCATATTGAGCGCCTAATGCTCCAATTCGCGGGCCTTGAATGCATCATTCTTGGTGATTTTAACTCTCATAATATAGGGGTCTCTACCACACGCAGGTGCCAGGCAGGGGCCACCAATGCCCTGAACGACCTACTAAAAACCTATAATCTGGCGACGGCGCACTCAGTCCTCCTAAAGAACACCCCTGGGCTGATTGTCGCTCCCACATTTAATAACCAAACTACGGTCGACTATCATATCCTAAGTGGCAAACTCCAACTTTTAATGTCAAATTTCTCAGTCCAACCGCGTAGTGACAGCGATCACGCTGCCCTAATTGTCACATTGAACCTTATAGCGGACTACCGCCACAAGCTTGAATTTGTCGGGGAAGCTGATTAAGAAGAACTAATAAAGTTGCCCAGAAGGATCAAATGGGAACAGACCGCAATCAATAGATTCAACAGCTGGGCAAATCATTGGACAGGTTGGTCACTAAGCGAACAGAAAAAGGACGCCATAGAAACTTGGAGTGTCACAATAGAGACACTCGTGGGAACTTGAATAACATATCACACAGGCGCCCTTCACCTACATATGGTTATAATTCTGAAATTAAAATAAGCGCCAAAAATCTAAACAAGAAACAAAAACTTTTTCGCGAAATTGGGACAAGCCTAAACAAGATCCAACTACAAGAAGCCAAAAAAAGCCATGCAAAGATTTGGGCAGCAAAACGTGCCCATTGTGAAGCACAATGGCTAATCATTTTTTACCTTTTGAGCCCGGGAAAATCACAGGAGTTTTGGAAGTACATATGCAACCTGGGCCGAGACACAAACCATAGAGAAAACTCCCTTGCAGCCTCTACTTGGGTTGCCCATGTAAAAGCACTCTATACTAATGATGGCGCTACTAACACGCAAATCGACACATCCATTGTTGGAGACAATCTAGGCACATATACAGAGCTGATGGCTCCACCGGGGAAATTGCTTGTCTCCAAAATCATTGAAAACATCAGACAAAACGCCGCTCCAGGTCCTAATGGTCTCCCCGGACACCTATTCAAGGCTAATATCGATTTCTGGTCCACTAATCTGACCCACCTGTACTCTGAATGTTGGCTCCAGGGGGACGTACCAGACTCATGGAGAGGCTTGCTTTTACAGCCCATCCATAAAAAAGGCCCAAAAACTGAACCTACCAACTACCGCATGATCGCTCTGCTGGATATTGAGGGAAAAGCTTATGCCAGCGCCATCTTGAGGGACCTCGCAGATTGGACGAGCGCAGAAGGCATCCTCCCCTTTTGTCAAACCGGTTTTAGACCTGGGTCTGCCACAGTTGATAACATCATCGCACTTTCTTTCCTGGCACATCGTGCTCGGAAATGCAAAAGCCTCCCCTCTTCGCCTGCTTTATCAACTATTCGGCGGCGATCGTGCAATTCTGTGGCACAAGCTGGTCTAATGGAACATCAACCCGGTACTGCTAAGAGCGATACAGTCCCTTTACCAAAAACATGGGTGTGAATTAAACTCTCGAGGGACTACGCATCTGTCAAGATCAACCCAGACAGAGGTTTAAAACAAGGGTGCGTGCTAGCCCCACTATTATTCAATCTATACACAGCGGACATGGAGAAGGCTTTGACTGGGGCTGCCTTGGCCACCCCAAAGATTGGTGGAAATAAAATTATTTTCATGCAATATGCTGATGACTTGGTTCTCTTTGATCACACGAGAATGGGGCTACAAAAGGTGCAGACGGCTCTAGCCACGTACAACGACAAAAACAGGCTTGTAGCAAATCCGAGCAAGTCAAAAGTAATTATTTTTGGCCATTATCCAAGGAAGAAAGCTTTAAAATGGAGGCTAGGCAATCTCCTTCTGGATACCACGCAGCGGTACATCTACTTGGGCATTTGTTTCCAGGAATCGGGGCTCGCAAGCGCCCACCTTAAGTCAATCCAAGCCAAAGGTAAATCCATCACCTATGCCATTTGCAAGCTGCAAGCATCCTTACATAGCCCGTCCACCATTTCCATTAATAGAGTTCTTAAAGCCAAGCTTATGCCGGCACTCAACTATGCCCTACAGGCATTCCCGGGCAAACTGAGTAATGAATTAGAAAAAATTCAGTGCAGAGCATATAAGAAAGTCTACCATCTTCCAAGGTGTACTAGCAACACCCTTGTTCGCCTGGAGTTCTCGCTCAACCAGCAAAACCTGGAAGAGTTGGCCGCCTTAAGTAAATATTACTTTTTAACAACGGCGGCACAGAAGAAGACATTAAAGGCAGTCTTGAAATGTATTTTCATAGAGCCTGGGAACCCTTGGTCGGCCACCCTCGAAGTGGCTAAGGCCCATCTCAAACTTGCTAGGGACTCAGGGAACCCTGAACATGTCAAATATTTTGCCATCAAGAATGCGATAAAAAAACAAGTGCGTGCGCGGTCACGGGAACTGGACCTGGACTCTCTGAGAAGAAAAGATTTGCATAAGACCTTGTGTCTCTCGCACACCCAGCATACTCCTAAACATCATCTCACGCAGGCGGTGAGCCGTGCCGCCCTCCATAAGATTTTGGCTTATAGACTACACCCATTGCCCCTCAAAGAACTGTGTTCCTGCGGTCAGGCCAGCTCTGGAGTCCGGGAATGCAGGCTCTGCAGGTATAAACGTGAGTCCTTGACCCACCTCCTCTTCTGCTGCCCGGCCCTCCGCCTGGCCCGTAGTTTTTATCTTAGGCCATTACTAAGACAATCGGGGTCACGCACCGCAGAGGAGGGGATCACTCATCTGTATACCCTGTCCACGGTAAAGCACATGGCGGCCTTTGGAAAGTTTATCTTTCAAGCGCGGGCAATGTTGATGGCTTCGATAGGCCGGATTCCAGAGTCTCCTGCTGGCCCATGATCCCTTTCCCCAGCATGTTCTGCACCTATGGAGCAATTAGATAAACTGAACTTTTGCAATTTTCTTGATTTTAACTTTTGTAATGTTGTTACTTTTGTATTTTGGTTTTATGTAATGGTTTTTAGTAACCAAACAAATAAAATTCATTCATTCATTCAGCTAATCCCTTCTTGTCTGAATCAGGGAAGTTAACCCCTCCCTGATCATTCGAGAAAGTTTCTAGTGACCTCTGAGCTAGCTGGCAAAACTAATTAAGTCTAACATAGTCAGTAGAGACCTAGATGACCTCAGTCCTACGTCTACACTGCTGTTTATGTTATTCCAATGCGCAGAGCCTATTGGGAATATAGGATCGATCTTTTCAGACTTCCTCACAGAAATCGGAAAGAAGAGGACGGTCAGAACACAAGGAAGAGCACGTCAAGTCCAAAGACAAGGAACCTGCTCATCAAAGTAAAAAATTACAATTTCCCAGAAAGAAGGTAGCAAGTATTAAAATTAAACATGCAGAGTATCCTGAGGACACAACTGAAAAACGGAGAGTGGGCCTAGACAATGCTAGACAGCACAGCAGAAGTGACCATAGCTCGCAAGATCCTGATGAATCTTCTGGAGACAGTGGACACAAATGAATACATTCAAGTGGAAACTGCAGACACGCGAGTTAGTGTGCCCCATAAACTATATGAAATGACATTACCTATAGAGGGAGATAAAACTAGGAAAATAAAAGGTCTCTTTTGGGAGAATCTATCTAAAGGCTATGATATCCTGTTAGCTGAAAAAGACTGGCCACCAGAGTTTGTCAGGGAGTTCCCTCATGGCGTAGAAATTATTATGCCTGCCTTCTCAAATCATATCCCAATTCATAAAAAATACACATTTGCAAGAAAATGGGCAGTGGCCCAAGCCCCTGCTTTATATAAAAATCATGTAGGATGGGATGAGGATTCTCCTCCCCACAAAATCCAGTTAAAAAGTCAACCTACTGCACAAAGGCAGTACCCAGTTAAACAAGAAGCTAAAAAGCAAGTCAGGGAGATCTTAGATCAACTTGAATATCAAGGGGTGATTGAAACATGCACCTCACAAATGAACAATCCTTTGTTTCCTGTCTCCAAACCAGAAGATTCATATCGTCTAGTTTTAGACTACAGACATTTAAACTCCTGCTGCAAAACATTTGCAGTCCAAAACTCACACAGTGCAGCACTAATGAATAACATTGTGCGCAAAAAATATAAAACGACATTAGATATCTCTAATGGATTCTTCTGTCAAAACATTGCACCTGAAAGCAGGTATTTGACCGCTTTCTCAACAATGGGGTCGCAAAAACTATTTTGTCGACTCTCACAGGGATTCAAGAATAGCCCAGGATTATTCTCAGCAGGGGTAACAGAGTTACTCCAAATATATGATGATGAGGCATTATCTTATGTCGATGACATCTATCTTACAGACGATGACCTGGAGACTCACTTGAAAAGAGTGAACACCATAATACTTGGGTTCGCATCTGAAGGTTACAAATTCAACTTTAAAAAGTCAAGAATAGCCCATCTAACAGTCCTATTTTTAGGATATGAATTATCAAGTGAAGGCAAAAGCCTAGCAGACAATTTCTCAGAGAAATGTGCAGTACTCCAAGCACCAAAAACACTGAAAAATTTACAATCAATACTAGGTTTCCGGACTTTCGGAAGAACATACATTCTAAATTATGCAGAGAGGGTTAAACCTCTCTACGAATTAATAAAACCTGATTTCAAACCAATTAATTGGACTCAGAAACACACAGAAATTTTAAGATCACTACAAACAGACATGTTAACTAAAACAAAACTGCAGACACGCGCAAACGAGCGCAACCTTGTAATCCGAGTCATCCCAGGAAGATGCGGATTCACATACCTGACCTCTAATGAGGGAGAAACGGTACCAATAGCATATAAATCACACTTGTACACACAAGCTGAAATGAAGTTCAGTTCTACTGAAAAAATTCTAACTGCGGTTCAAACTGCTGTAGCAAAAGAAAGAGCCCTCGCACAAGGTAAACATATAATAATCGTTACACCTGTACCTGCTTTAGAAGCAGTAACAAGAGCAAGCATTCCGAATGCTAAAGCTTTACATCCGAGATGGATACAATGGGTTAATTCTCTTGCTGCACCAGACGTAGTATACGAATTTGATCCTAATTTAAAAACACAAGAATTTCTCCAATATGATTATGAATGTCCTCTGCCGACCGAAATCCTGCCTCTGGAACATTACGGCTGTATAATATATACAGACTGATCAGCACAACCCGCAGTTGGGGGTAAACAAGCATATAGTGCTGCGTGCGCGAATGTTAAAGGTCGTTGGCACGAAGGAAAATTTAGACTACTGACCACTAACACTCAATCTCTAGGAGATTGTACAGCTCAGCGAGCTGAACTACTAGCTTTTAAGATGGCGGTTGAAAATACCGATCACGAATTCCCCACACTAATAGTGTGCGATTCATATTACTGCGTTCACTCTTACAATGAATACTTGCAGAACTGGGTTCAAAACAGCTTCAAAGATGCAAAAGGTGGCACAATCAAGCATAAAACGCTTTGGGAACAAGTAGTTCTTTTACAGAAAGAACTACAAAAGACTCACGTGATACATACACTGAGTCATCAACGTGATGGCGTTCACGTTGCGGGGAATTCATTGGCTGATGAAGCAGCGAAGGCAGCTGTGCAAACTGCTTCCGTAGCTGCTATTACATGGTCAAAAACAAAAATAGACAGAGATATAATGCAAGCTGTCAGTGCTTCAGTAAAAGATGATAGAAAAACACTCCCGAAAGGCTTTCCAGTAAAGTGCTCATACATAACTGATGCGAATAATGTTCCTTTTGCTCGAATCCCTGGAGTGGGGGATAGGGCAATTCCAAACATGGAACACAGGTTAGGACTAATTCTAGCAGCACATGAAGGGCTCGCTTCTGCACACGCTGGTGTTTCCGCCACAGTATCGTTATTAAAACAGAGATATTGGTGGCCACGCATGAGAAAACAAACTAGGAACTATGTTCTAGAATGTGAAATATGCCAAAGAATGAAAGTATCAACAGTGAAACGACCAGCACAGACGCCACTTCTAATCTCAGATAAACCATTAGCATGTGTTTACCTGGACCACTGTGGTCCCTTACAAAGGGATGGCAACTATAAATAGATCATGGTCGCAGTGGATTCCTGCACGAGATTCATTTGGATGTGGCCCCAGCGTTTGGCTGACGCCGGAACTGTTATAAAAGATTTGCGAGTCTTTATCGGCACATACGCAATTGGCATGCTACATTCTGACCAGGGTCCTGCGTTTAGCTCTCGAGCTTACAAAGAGGCCATGACCAGCATGGGCATTGCATTGCGGTACTCTTCTCGCTTCCATCCTGAGGGAAATGCGGTAGTGGAAAGAAAAAACCGTGACATAAAGCAATCTATAACAGCGAGGGTATTAGGTTTGGGTGATGGGTGGGTCAAACATCTAACAAGTGTCCAACGTAGTCTTAACAATCTGCCAAGAAATTCTCTAAAGGGTCTCACTCCATACGAACTATTGTTCGGCACTAGAATGAAAATCCAGGATTTAGATTGTCAAACTTCAGTGGTAGAAGAAAAAACCTTTGATATCAAAGATCTTTTGGCTGTTTTACAGGACTTGAATGAAAAAAGAAGAAGTCTAAGTAACATAAAGTTTAAGCCAACAACCACTGAAGAACCACCTGTCCCAGGAAGACCTGTCTGGATTCCAAAGATTGGGGATCTGGTCAGAGAAAAGATCGCGGTGAAGAAGGAATTTGGGCCTTCTTACAGAAAAGAAGTACCGTCTTAGCTGTCAGCGGAACAAGATCAGTAGTACTACCGCCCCTTGCTGGTAAAAAGGAGAACCGAGTTGTATCCATCGACCTGGTGAAACCACAACCATGTTGCCGATAATAAGTAGTAGGCCCAGTGGACTCCCAAGAAGTAGCAGAAGACCAAATCTTGCTACAATCCAAGAGGTTCAAACTGAGAGACTAATCACTTTCGATAAACCTTCAGTGAATAAAAAAGGACTATGCAACAAAGCCATGCAACTTGTGCCTCTTGAAACCCAAATTGCAACAGTTCATCAAGAAACACCAGTCTACAACGATGTAGACTCGGACTATACAAATGTAACAATAGAAAATGCAAAGATCAATGGAAATCCGGAAGCAATCCCACCATTTGACAGAACTGCATCTGGCTACTTTATCAACTTTTATGTGAACATGGAGACAAGCCAGCAACAAAAACTCTCAAAAAGAAAATTACAGAGCTCTTTCATCAACTCAAAGAAACATATCTGATTTCCCCTTGGATTGAACTATGGATTGTGTTAGGCGTACTTTTCATCCTCCTCTGGCTCATCTTAGTTTTAATTTTGGGTAAATTTATTACAGTACAATGGACACAGCAAGTCAGAACATCAACTTGGTCCTGAAACCACACAGATCCTCTCACCTCGAGAAAAGAGAACTATCATCAGTGAACATCACAGCAAAGCCTATACCTGGTGGTATAGCATGGGACAGAACTGACTATGAAATCTATGGCTCGGTCGAGCTCTTGAAATATCCACACCAATTCAAGATTTCATTAAGTGACTTTGTGACACCAAGTACTTTCTCTGATGATTGGGACTTTGATAATATTAATAATATGATGTCAGACTTAGAAATGTCAGCAAAATTTACAGAACATGATTATTTACAGGGTTCAACGAATTATGAAGAAATGTATTGTTACAACCACTATGGTCATTATTATCTGCATAAATCTGCTAATCCTAGAAACGTTTTCAGAGGGAACATTGTCAAACTCCACCAATAGGCAGTTCGAAAACATTTTATGATAAATTCCCATACTTTTCACGGTTTAATTACACTGATCCAGAAACGTTTCATTTCAAAATGTTAAATAAGACAGGAATGAAAAACATGTTGACAAATACTAAATTGATTTATTCTGAAATATTTTATGATAAAATGTCTACATTTGGTTTTGCATTTTGGAAAAACAACATTGAAACAAAAACCATCTGGGGTACAAAAGAATGGCAGGTACAAGGTCTATAAGCATTATTTAGAGCCTGCGTGATCCCAGAACAAATAATATTCCTGAATGACACTATTCAGCAAACAACCTGTCTTGGCCTAGCCAAGATAAAAGATTTAAACAACCCGTCTATATATTAAAGCCTATGCCTGATAGAAACACCACTACAGATGAGGGGTTAGACGTGTCCTATATTTTAAAACAAAACAGAACAATTCCTGATTGGAAAAAATGGTTGATCTGGCCCACAGACACAAATAACTGTCAAGATAGATTCCTGAACAAAATACAGGGGTTCAAACAGAACAGGCCAGACCCAAGATATTCCCAAAGACAACATCCAGGGATAGTTACAACATATAGTGTAGGAAAATTATGCCTTGAGTGGCTACAGAGATCCACACTTCCTGAAATTAAGCAACACTTAACTTTACTTAAAGAAGGTGCTGACTTGCGAGATTTCATAATGGGACCTCGCAAACAGCAAAACGTTTCATATACGCCGGTATATGCACAGCTTACAACGAAGCTTGGTAATTAAAACAAATTGAAACTGCAGAAAAATTACGAGAAATTGCTCGTATCAATTTGGAAAAATCACTTTCTGTAGTGGACAATGGGTTAACGACTCTGTCCTCCAGAATCTATTTACTGGACAGCATTGTATCATCTGCTATTGATATAATAGAGCAGGACTTCCTAATGTTACAACATGGTCAGTCCCAATTACGTTCTATTGTACAGCTAGGCTGGACGTTGCAAAACCTGCGTGCAGGCTATGTGCCATGGCGTTTAAACAACACAACGTCATTATTTTCTATCTTTAACCTTACTGATAAACAAATCAGTTTGGCACAAAAAGGAGCAGACTATACGATACTGACCATTGAAAAACTTGGGAGATTACCATTGACAATGTCAGAAAGACCTGTCATTGAATGGATAATACATGGCACCATTACAATCCCGATAACAACTTTTCAGTTTCAATACTGCCAAACATATATACCAGCAGGCCTGTATGAAAGGTTGGGTAAAGGATACATCAAGTCGACCTGGATTCTACCTTATACACACAAATGTTACAGTGAAGGGAAAAAAGAGGTATTTCTTAGTGGTAATAATTGTAAAAAATCACTAAGCAGTACACTCCTGTGTCAAGGTATTAACTTGCATGGAGCCTGCGAAGGTTCATCAAACAACCTTTCATGTCATCTGCATGGCACCCCTACTACACAGATAGAGCCCTTTTTCAGACAACTATCCAACGGTAGCTACGTTCTAATAAGTGACCACAGCTGCTGTGGCATGGTGCCAGGAAAAGCCTATCTCGTAACTGTTACATCCAGGGTCATTTGCTGTATGCAAGTATTGTATCCAAACAGCAATCCAGACATGAAGGCGGCAATATGGCCTTATGTGAATATCTCTTCTATTCAAATTGATACTTTAAGCAGAATGAAGTCTATTCTTTTACAGACAACTGTGCCTTTAACCTCGTCCAAAGAGACGTATGACCTGCAAGTTGCAAGGACAGCGGCAGAGATACATACCCTATTATCGACGAATTGCCCCGTGCATTTCGTAGAAATGTTAAGTCAAATCTTAAACATGTCAGATACCAGTGGCATCGCACATGTATTTAAGACAATTTTTTCAGGACTGCTAACACCCTTCGAAGCAGTTCTTGGCATCTTCCCGAATTTTGTGCATTCGCTCTTCGGTGGCCTGCCTCTTATTTTGGGACTCGTAACAGG
Source organism: Lissotriton vulgaris (assembly GCF_964263255.1). Taxonomy (NCBI): domain Eukaryota; kingdom Metazoa; phylum Chordata; class Amphibia; order Caudata; family Salamandridae; genus Lissotriton; species Lissotriton vulgaris. Next base: position 147,796 of record NW_028251362.1, on the reverse strand, counting down.
AATTTTATTTTTGTTCCTTCTGCTCCGATATGGCAAGCCAAATCACAGACAAAACTCTGGCAACGATGGAAGAAACGATCCGAGCAATACGATACCGAGAACGTATCACTAAAGTCCTCAGATTGGCCCGGCTAAGAGATCTGAATACTACCTGGTTTCTTTCATTCAGACCAATTTGGCAAAATTGCATCTTACCAGTGCTTCGATGTCTGCTATGCGGAGAAGAATGCGTGTTAGACGTCTGTCTTACACTACCATCAGCAGTACCAATAGATATCGATGCTTTGCTTTGTCCGGTAATGACTCATGCAACGTGTTGTCCCCAGCGGCTATCTATTCTGATGACGGCATTCGTTGAGACGTCACCATTACGATTAGGTGGCGGTGAAGTACGAGATGAAAATCGGCACCACACAGGTACAACCTTCCGTGAACATTGCTGATCCTGACATCGATGATGGCAATGCATCGTACATATGCACTATTTCCACCTTTTCGGAGTTTGCCCAACTTTCACCTACTGTTGTAGACGCATTTTTTGCCGGCCTATCTGAAGTAATGTTCTCCCCTAACAACAAGAATAATATTTGAAATAGCGAGCTCACAGCGTTCCCTGAACTCTGAATTCGCCTTCAGTTTTGCTAAACAGAACTCTAAAAAACAGTGAAACTATTTTTTTCCTCCCTTCCTGAGAGCGAAATTATATTTCCCAATTTCCAAAATATTTACTTTTTTTTGGCACATGGTACTCTGCTTAAAGTAGAACTATTCTTAGAGAACAGAGCTTCTATTTTTAGAGACACTAGAGACAATTTTTTAGCTTAGCCTCTAGCACATGTACAGTATTGTATAGATATGTGATGAAATGGTCTCGACCTTTTTTCTGTATTCAGAGCCATTTCATAAATGTAATTTTCGCAATTCATTCTGCCAATATTTATATTTGCATTTCCTGCATGATACCTCTGCTTGAAAGCGTACAGTATAATACTCATTTTCGTGTGTCTTAACCATTTCAAATGCATTTTTTTTGTATTTTGGGGTGGACTGGAAAACACATGCATACCTATATGTTTATATGTTGCTTAGTATTTAGTAATGATGGACATTATACGTGGAGTGGGTGTTGTGAATGTATCTAGGACCCTAATTAAATATTCCCGATTCATGCCCTTGTATGGTTATAATAAATCATGTCCTTATAAAGGCATAAGAATCATATCCATATTTAGTCATAGCCCATGCAGTCCAAATACGGCAAGGCTACTTCCCTAGACTCCTAGAAAGTACAACACGTTCTTTAAACAAACCAAACCTCGAGCAGCCTGGGAATCCCCCTGCTTTTGTTTTGATTTGTCCTAGAACTCCTGAGAGTCCTGGAGAACTGCCAGTTCTTAGTGACAGTTCTTAGTAACGTCTTATGTCCAACCTTACGTCAAACACGGCACCTTCCAGGTATAAATATACCAACACTTGCCTTAAGCACCACACGGTGGTTGGGAGCAGAGCGACGATCTACTTGCCCGAAGCCCAGCTGATGCAAGAGCCGAAGGAAGCCGTCCCTCCCCTTTGACACCCGGGAAAGAAGCTGCCTTTTCTCACGCCGAGAAATCCAGCTCCGGTGCTTCCAGTCACCCTTGCGGGTTACTGGGAGATCGAGTCCTGAGAACGAGAAACAAGACCTCCTTCATTCTATAACCAAGGTACGGAGCTGATTAAAACCATAAAGAGAATACTTGATTCAGATTCTTGGCAAAAACCAACTTAACTTAAAACTGCAACTTACTGGAGGAGCTTCGCGGGCAACCAAGATGGCGGCGTAAGCTCGGAGCTCCGCGGACCCTCCGACCCTCCGACCCTCCGCAATAATCCTGCTCGAAATCCTGCTTCACTTCGGTGGATTCTACTTGCTGACGGGTCACTGACGCGGGAGCCGATTTACGCTTCTGGATCGGTGGTTCCTACGCCGAGCTACGTCGAGTGGGACTCCGTGCCAGGGATGCGCCATTGTCTCCTGGATCTCCGCCACTCCGCACGACTGGAATGCGTAGTGCTTGGTGGGGATCACTAAGAGCGGAGTGCTTGTGACTGCGGTGTTTGCTATCTTCGGCCTGGCCTGGACATCTGGCTCCAACTGCTGCTTTTGGGGTACTTGGATTGGACTCGGGTGGTGTGTCCCTTTGTTCGCGTCGGACCCAACATGGCGGGCAAAGGAGACCCCGACAGGACGTCGAACAAAGGCGTCCGCGGCAAATCTCAAACACAACTGAACAGAATTGAGCGGTATGTTCAGCCGCGCACTTCACCTGCTGCGGGGGCCTCCACTAAAGACCTTCCCTCTTCGGGCTCGCCCGACGGATCCGACATTATGGGTGCCATCGCTGGCATACAGTCTGAATTGCAGAAGCAGCATGAGGTCTTAACCCACAAGGTAGACACTCTGGCAGTGGATCTCACCCTTATCAGGGCCGACCTGGGTAAAACTAATGACCGCGTAAAATCATTGGACATCAAAACCTCTAGCCTCACCACCGACGTCTCGGACATGCAGACGGAGGTCCGGACTTTGCGGTTAACTTCTGAACATTTTTCCAGGAGGCTGGAGGACTTTGAGGGACGTGCCAGGCGGCAGAATGTTCGCATCATTGGTGTCCCGGAAGGCTCGGAGGAAGTGGAGGTGGACCTATTTGTTGAGGACCTGATACAGAACCATTTAGCTCCTTCCGGGCTGAGTAATTTCTTCTCGGTGGAGCGCGCTCACCGGGTACCGGGCGGCCCGCCGAAGTCGGACGTGGCGCCTAGACCCATCATTGCAAGGCTCCTCAACTTCCGAGACCGGGACGCTATCTTGCAAGCTTCTAGAAGGCATGGACCGCTCAAGTTTCAAAATTCTGAAGTGCATTTCTATCCTGACTTTACCAGGGCGGTTCAGCGGCAGCGCCAGAGCTACGCGGGAGTGAAGCGGCGATTGAGGGACATGGGCCTAAAGTACTCGATGATGTTCCCTGCTAAGCTTCGAATTGAACATGATGGTCATGCCCTGTTCTTTGACGTCCCGGAAAACGTTAGCGACTGGCTGGACACTTTGCCGCAACGCAGGGAAGACTACGACGAGCACGATGGGGGCGCGACTGGTGGTTCTGATCAATGAGACTTGGCTCTACTACAAGAACTTTGGCGGTTGGTGGTCCTGCAATATGTGACTATCGTTACTTTATTGATTTGACTTTGAAGATCTCCTGTTGTTTCAGGGGGGGTGGCGGGAGGTGTCCGTGGGGATTCCTCACTCCTTTGGGGGCTTTTTGTAGACTAGTTAATGGGGCGATAGGCACACTGCTGGTTGGGGGGGCTCTTTAGTCTGATGCAGGGGTGCAGGGTGGGGGGTGGGCGTGGGCAAGTTACTTCGTTTGTTTATTCTTTCTTTCTTCTCTCTCTTAGGCAATGGGTTGTGTATATTGTTGATTTTCTCTGGCTGCTAAGGGTTGTTGGGGCTGGATGGGGCGGGCGGCAAGATGATGGGGGGTAAGAAATTAAAAGTAATCAGTTGGAATGTTAATGGGCTGGGTGACCGTATCAAGAGAGGGGTTGTGCTTCAGCTGCTTAAGCGCCACATGCCTGATGTTGTCCTTCTACAGGAAACGCACTTGATTGGTAACTCATGCAAAGCGCTCAATCGCAAAGGTTACAAGATGGTGGCCCACTCGGGGTTCTCTTCAGGCTCTCGGGGGGCGGGTGTTCTTGTACGTACGTCCCTTCCGTTCGAGATTGACGTCACTATGATTGATGATAGAGGGCGCTACGCCGCAGTGGCAGGGAGATGGGAGGGGCGTGCCCTCACTCTACTTTCGGTTTACGTCCCCCCCGGCCTGCAGGCCAGTACTTTCCGAGACCTTGGTGATGCCATTTTAACTCTGCCTGCTGGCTTGTTGATTGTGGGGGGTGACTTCAACTCAGTCTGCTCTGGCCCCTTGGACCGACATCCGCCTAGAGATCTCCGTAGTTCCCAACTGTGGTTGCCTTCGTTCCTAGAGTCCATGGGCTTAGTGGACAGTTGGCGGCTTTTGCACCCCACGCTTTGTCATTTCTCCTTCCTTTCCGGTGCCCATGGCAGTCTTTCTCGTATAGATTACGTTCTCACCTTAGCTGCACACACGTCTGCCGTGTCTGAGGCCCGGTTTCTGGCGCGGGGCATTTCCGACCATTCTCCGTTGTGGGTCTCCTTCGATTTTGACATCATCTTGTCGGACCGGCCGGCGGCGGTTAATCCGTGGTATTTCCGCAATCCTAAGACTCGCGCTCTCCTAGCCAAGGCCATCGACCTTTATTTCTCTGAAAATGAGGGCTCGGTTAGGTCGGCCGAGACCTTGTGGGAGGCATTTAAGACTGTTTTGAGGGGCGAGGCTTTCGCTTTGATAGCTGAGGCCCGCAGAGTCAGAGATGCAGACCTGCTACTCATTGAGGAGGAGGTTCTGAATCTGGATTCCCAGCTGGGGCCCGAACCTGACCCCGCTCTCCTGCATGCTCTTTCCCTCAAACAGTCGGAATACCGCGATCTTGCCACGAATGCCGCCCTGACCTTGGCTAGGGAACAACAAGGTCGTATCTATGACGTTGGGGACAAGGCTGGGAAGCTGCTGGCCTGGTTGGACAGGAGAGAGATGGCGAACCGCGTCGTACCCGAGATTCTGGGGGACGACGGGGTTGCTGTCACCGACCCCAGTGCCATTGCCGAGTCTTTCGCTGATTATTTCCGGGGTGTCTACACCTCTACTTCAGATTCCTCCGAGGCTGACTCGACAGCGCTTCTCTCGACGGTTGACCTTCCCTTTCTCTCTGACGAGGACCGTGACGACCTGGATAGAGACATTTCTACCGACGAGATCGCTCTCGCGATCCGCTCGTTGCGGTCTGGCAAGGCATCCGGTCCCAACGGCATCCCGGTCGAACTATATAAGATACGACCTGACGTAGTTTCCCCATTTTTGCGTACTATGTTTTTGGAAGCGCGCGACGCCGGCCTTCTTCCCCTTGACCAGAGGCTGGCCACCATTGTGGTCATCCACAAGGAAGGGAAGCCGAGAGACATGTGTCGATCCTATCGTCCCATCTCTCTCCTGAATGTCGAGCCTAAGGTTCTTGCCAAGCTGCTCGCCAATCGACTGATTGGGGTTATTGGCGACTTAGTGCATCCTGACCAGTCGGGCTTTATTCCTCACCGCAACACTGCCCTCAACCTGCGTAGGCTCCACGGCGCCCTGGCTAGGGCCCATACTCTTGAGGAACCGGCAGTCCTCGCCTCTCTTGATGCCACAATGGCCTTTGACTCTCTTGAGTGGAACTACCTCTGGGCAGTGTTGGCGAAGCTCGGTTTTGGTCCGGTGTTCGTGGGTTGGGTGAAACTTCTCTATGCTAGCCCACTGGCTAATGTTTCAGTAAACGGCCGTCTATTGACGTCCTTCGCCCTTCACAGAGGTACCAGGCAGGGTTGTCCTTTGTCGCCTCTCCTGTTCGCCCTGGCTCTTGAGCCGCTCGCGGCCATGTTGCGCGCGCACCCTGATCTGCATGGCATAATCTGGGCCCCCGGCTTCGAGGACAGGGTCTCCCTGTATGCCGATGATATCCTGCTCTACCTGACTTCTCCCTGCAAGTCCCTCATCGTGGCTTGTGACGTACTCAGACTTTTTGGGAGATACTCTGGCCTAGTCATCAACTGGGCCAAGCCCTCCCTGTACGTCCTGAAAGGAGACACGCCGCGCCTCCCCAGAGGCTGCAATATCCAGGTGGCCGTGCAGGGTTTCAAGTACTTGGGGATTTACATCTCTGGGAGTTCGAAGGCGCGATATGACCACAACTTGCTCCCTCCACTCCAGCGTCTCCGACGTGATGTGGATAGCTGGCGAAAGCTTCCGCTCTCCCTACTTGGCCATGCGGCATTGTTTAAGATGATGTCCTTGCCCAGGTTTCTCTATGCTTTGCAGAACACCCAAGATCCGGTTTCGGCCCGCTATTTCAGGGAGATTGAGAGTCTCCAACGAGCCTTGCTCTGGGACGGTCGCCCCCGCGTTGCCGTCACGAAGCTCACGCTTCCGTGGTACGACGGGGGCATAGCTCTGCCGGACGTACGAAGGTATTACTGGGCCTCCCAGCTCGCGGCTCTCAATCACGGTTTTTACGGACCGGTGAACAGCCCCAGCTACGCCATGGATAGATGGCTTTTGGGCGGTGGTAACTACTACCGAGCCCTGTACTCGAGATCCTTAGATCGGCGGATGTCGGGTCCAACGAAGACGGCGGTCTGCATCTGGCGGGCGATTACCAAGGCGCAGGGATGGAGGGGCAGACTGACCAGATTCACCCCTCTGTATGATTCCGATATTTTGGGCAGGCTATGGCACACCAAGGGTTTCGACAAATGGGACCTTATAGGCATCTCTAGGGTGGACGACATGATCTCTAAGGGTGAAATCAAGACCTTTCCTCAGTTGCAGGCTGAATACCAGTTGGGCGACTCGGAGTTCTTCCGATACGCCCAGCTGAGGCACGCTCTGCTCTCGGCCATGCCGCCGGAGGGAGCGATTCCAGAGAGCTCTCCGTTGGAGGACAGAGTGTTGGACGGCCATATGCCTTTTAGCGCTATCTCACTGGCATATAAAAAACTAATCAATGTCCGCACCGACCTTCTTCTTGGAGTGCGTGATCAGTGGGTGGTAGATGGCCTAGAGATCGACGATGAGGATTGGCAGAGCGCAGTGTCCTCCCCCAAAGAGGTTGCCATCTCTTCTCGTCTTAGGCTGGTGCAATTTAAGATCTTGCACAGGGTGTATGTGACTGGCCCCCGGCTTGTACGTATGGGATACTCGCCCGACGGTCTTTGTCGTCGTGGCTGCGGTGCCCTCGCTACCTTCCTACACATTTTATGGGAATGCCCCGTCATAGCCTCCTACTGGAGAAGGGTACACAGTATTATGAGTGAAGTGACTGGAGTGACGACTACGGCGGAGGCTCGGAGGTGTCTTCTTAACATTTGGGAACCGTCTGATCATAACACGGCACAGACCCAATGGGTGACCCTAGGCAATATGGTGGCCAAGCGGGACATTGTTCAGAAGTGGGGGGCCGCCACGGCTCCCCTTGTGGTACAATGGAAAGCCAACATGGATTGGTGTATGTTCTGGGAGAAGACGGTCTATGTCGCCAGGGGTAGGCCCCGGAAATGGAGTAGAGTGTGGGGAGCCTGGAATGCTTACCGGGGTGATGTTTGCCTGCCATCGGAGCCTGTTTCACTGGATGAACATATGTCGCCATAGCCTGTGACGCCAACTGTGATACGTTATCTGATTTATCCTGTCTTTCCTCCTCCCTTCTACTATCCTCCACTCTCCTGTATCATTGATTCGCTGTTTGCTCTCCCCTACCTGCTACCAATACCTTGCTGTATTCCCCACCCCATTGCCACTCTTCAGCGCTATTTGGCGTTTCTTTTCTTTAGTTCTCTTCCTTCATTATAAAATATTAAAAAACAACCTGCATTGTTCTGATATACCTGTTCTTGCACTACTGCGCTCCTACTTCACCATGCTGCCTTGCCTCCGGGATGTTAGGCTGAATAGCTGTGTGCTCTTTCAAAATAAAGGTTTTAAATTTTTTTATTTTTTTTTAAACTGCAACTTACTTACTCCTTCCCACGTATTAGGCTTAGGTCAGGTACACCGGGGTAGGCGTATCTTAGCAGCATCAGTTGAGTTTGTTAGTCAATGTTTTTATGTATGTAAATATTTTATCCGTTTTAAAGTATCATATGGCTAAGAAACCATATCAAACTTTTACAGTATTATTTCATAATACTCCTTTTACTGTACGCACTTTACTTCATGATAAGTATTGCAATTGTGGCAATTCATTTCTCTTGCATGAGAAAGAAGACTGCTCAATAAAATAACACCTTTTATTGAAAACGCCCGTCTCTCTATTTATCTGCACTCTGGTGAAATTAAGCATGCACGATTGACTGAGTGAAATAGCTGTCTATTGTTTTCACACAACTCTGGAGATATACTCCTTATTCTGGGGGAGCAAAGTTGTCATGTTATATGGTTGTCAGAAGCTAATCCCTTCTTGTCTGAATCTGGGAAGTTAACCCCTCCCTGTTCATTCGAGAAAGTTTCTAGTGACCTCTGAGCTAGCTGGCAAAACTAATTAGATCTAACATAGTCAGTAGAGACCTAGATGACCTCAGTCCTACGTCTACACTGCTGTTTATGTTATTCCAATGCGCAGAGCCTATTGGGAATATAGGAACTACACTACAGGTTGGATATGCATCAAGTGACACTAATTCCAAGGAGCTGCACCGCCAGGTCCTGCGTCATCATCTAGGAGGCCATCAACGAGGGGATTGGCGCTATGAAGTCCTGTGTTGAGGATTTGTTGTGCACCAGCTAGTTTCAAAGAATATGTGTATCTTGCAGAAGCTGCCAATGATGAGAGGCTTGTGGTGTGAGAGTCTGCTTTAGGGATGCGTTATGCAGTGGTGGTTTCACTAGAGCTGCACAGGAGATGCGAAGTCCTTATTCTGGGAAAGTCCACAAAGCAGAGGTGATGCGCCGTTCTCCTCGGGGTTGAGCCGTGCGGTAGAAGAGATCTGTCTGTACTGCTGGTTCCGCAGATGGGCTGGCAGAGCACCTTCAGGATCATGTCCAAGGGTCTAGGAGTAGTGTGGCACCACTTGGCATGGTAGGACTCACAGATGGCAGAGTCCAGGTGCCCGGTTCAAAGTTGTTGGAAGCCTCTTATGTCCCTGAGGCTTCTGATCAGAAGACCATCCACCTAGCCCTTGGAGTCACTCTGAGGTTCTGGTATCAGATTTGAAGGCCCAGTCCTTCTCACCCAGACAAGAGGACAGCAAGTCAGCACAGCAGGACTGCAGTCCTTCAGAGAAGCAGTTCATCAGAGTGGCAGTCCTTTCAGCAGCACAGCAGTCATTTCTCCCAGCAGAATCCACAAGTCCAAAAGTGTACTGAAGAGGTGGTGTTATGAGGTCCAACATTTATACCTGGTGCCTAATTTGATGAGAGAGAAGCTTTGAGAGGATTTTAACCCCACCCCCCAGAGGTGCTTGGAATTTTTGTTCTCCATACCCTGACCCCAGTCTGTCTGTGGTCACAACAGACTAGTGTCAAACTAGTTTGTGAGAAAGCCCAGGTTGATATGCAAGCGTGGTAGGTGAAAGCTCCTCCACCTTGTTAACTCACAGTGGCCCATCCTGTCATCACCTAGCTTCCATTTATTTAACTGTTTGGAAGAAATACACAAAGACCAACTACCAACAACACCTAGTAATATGACCCAAGCTACAGACAGGTGACACCAAATGGGTGGGACAAGAAAATGCCATGCTTCTAAAAGTAGTTAAAGTAACACAGGTCCCCAAGAAGTAAGGTAAGAATTATTACTCTGGGAGAAAAATAATGCCAAGGGTTTATTCAATCGAAAAGAAGGACATTTTATTTCATAATAACAAGCTATAGGAGCAGTACCCCCATTGGGGTAATCCTAAACAAGTGTTAAAAACAAGGGGAACACAGGCAAAAAACAGAGCGTGACCATCAACCATATACACAATTAAAGACACGTATTTGTAGAGCCGAGCACTACTGTACCCATAAATCCTTTATAAAAATTCAAGCAGGTCAAAGTGATTAGGTCGACAACGTTTTGATCCATTTAAATTATAGGATCATCGTCAGGACAACAAATAGATTGCCTGGGTACATAGAAAAACAGCAGAAGAAAAATATAAATAATTAACACATGTAAAGGCAAGGAAGGGAGATGAAAAAGAAATAAAGATAAATGAAGGTCTTACATTTTTACACAATGAATGAGTAGATTACCGGAGCATGCAAGAGAAAATCATGCACAAATAGTGGAAGCACAAGATCATGCTAGATGGGTAGGAGTGACCCACTATTAAAGACGCCAGTTTGAATGGCTAGTATAAAGTAGAGCATTAATGCTCAAAAACGTGCAATCGGAGTACCCTGCTTCTAGGCTGTGAAAGCCTACTCTTGAACTTCGGACCTGATAAGTCTAGAAGCTTATCCTTGCATTCCTTCCAAGTTCTGTTGATTCCATCTCTAGGGTCTATTATACATATGTCCGATAAAGTTGTTAAATAAATGAATTTAGCCTCTATATCTGGGGTCAGAGAACCTAGCCACGAAAGGTAGGCCATATCCATTCAGCTCGAATTTTATTTTAGACTTCTTTCGGGAAGACCCTCCTAAGACTACCTTGAATATATGCAGTAGTTCTCGGGGTAGCAGTCCACTCAGAAGAGAGAGGATGGATTGTAAGAATCATGAGGCAGAGAGAGGCTAGTGAAGTTATCTTTCCTGCACTGGCTGAGGTATTTATGCCTTCTGTTTTTTGACGTGAGATACCAAGATCTATCGTCATCCTCCTCCGAGGTGTCAGAATTTAAGATTTCCCCAGGGGTATCTTGGGTTGAGAAAACACTGTCATCTCCCTCTTACTCCCCAGTGCCTTCAGAGCTATAGGAAAAACCTCCAAACATGCCTTTATTAAGTCTTCTAAAGTGTCTGTTCTAAACAGGGATTTTTTGGACTATTAGTAAGGAGCCAGGAAATAGGGAGATAAACAATTTCATTTTTTGGGCTATGGGATCCACAGAGGTTGAAATGGTATTTTGAATATAATTTTATAAAATGTCCAATAACAAATTAGGTAACCATGTCACGGTCCAAATTGATCGGAACATTAAAGGGTTTACTCTTTGACATTTTTCTTTAGGTAGGCAGTACTTTTTCTGGAAGAATCAATGTGTGTTCCAAATGGTGATAATAAATCAATTTGCCCATGAAAAATGATATATAGAGATATAAATGCATACTTAAGGAAAACTCGCCACTGCCACTGCAAAATTGGCTAAATAAAGGTGTGTGTCTCAGTGAATTTTTGCAAGCTGGCACAGGTCAAGAGTTTGCTCCTAAATCTTTTGCTGAAAACCAGTAATTCTTGAAAATCTGCATTACTTAAACAGGATGTTTGTGTGATAAATCTTGAAGCCTAGCGAAGAGAGGCTAAACATATAGGAACCTGACAAAAGCATTTCCTAGTAGACAGGGTTATTCCACTAGGTGTGTAAGAAGGGATTAACCTGAAGCCCCTTCATGAGGGCCGGGAGAAGAGGAACAAGAGCAGGCGGGAGAGAGGTTAACTGAGGGCAGAGGGGCTCCGAGGATTATTCTGACTGGAGTCCTCATTCAACAGTAGCAGCGCTTAAGAACAAGTAAGCCACTGCTCAGGGGGCACACAAGACTATTGCTAGAGCACTGGGCCAATCTTACCATTTCTCCTGCAATTAATATGTTTTAGTTGCCTGAGAGTTAAAGGGGAGTTAATAACAATCCAACAATTCAATTGGCAGTGTAGCCCATTTAGCCACACATTAAAGCCCAGGAATCAGTAAGTAAGGTTACGTAGGTTTTATTACAAATTAAAGGCCAAACTGATGTATTACAAATACAAAATCACCACAGGTATACGAAAGCGTTGAATGAAATTAAGTCTTAGTAGCATAAAGCATACAAAAAAATCAGTTACGACAATACAGAAGATAAGAAATAGAATTTGGCTATCAGTGTAGAGGTTTTGATCCTCCTGTCTATGCATGATTAAATCTAAAGTCGCCTAAAGCAGTCTTAAACTAAAGTTAGGAAAACTGGGGAAACCTAGTAAAATCAGGGAAGCAGGAAGGTGTCAGCATAGTGGAGACTTCAGTAGAAGTTCTACAAATCAAGGCAATGCATAGCATAAAGCCAGAAAAAGAGAATATAAGCAGGAAGGATTGTACCCCTCAAAGTCCAAGAAAATCTGCCCTAAAGACTAACAGTGTTAACACAAATTAAACCCACAGAACATTACTCCAGTAGTTTTCCACCTTCTCATAGCAGAAATCTGAAACTTCACTTGATTTTCCCATCCTACGGTTTACACATCAGGACGACCCTGGATGTCTCCCAGCTCCTGATACAAAATGAATATGATTCTTCTCTCAGTTCGGTAACACCTCTCATTCTTACTAAAAATTATCGTCCAAGACCACGCTATCGCTAATACACAATACAGTTCGGGGGAAAATGGCGGCCGTTTGATAGCGGCGGTCGGAGGCTCTCTCTTAGCGAGGCACACAAAATGTGAAATTAGGGGGCTGTGTTCACCTTGTTCGATGGTTTCTGGCCTCGGAAGGTTTTCTGGTCGTTGTGTGCAGCTCCAGATAGATTGTGGTGCATCGATGAGGGCTGTGGATGGTGCCTTGTGGCGCCGGGTGAGTACCTCACCTGGTGCTCGGCGCTCGGCCTTCGGAGCTTGGAGGCGGGATGACCAGCTGGCAGACGCGGTGGGGTGTCTCCCGCTGGCAGTCGGACGCAAGAGAGATCGTGCTGCACCCTCCGGTGTAGAGGCTCCGTTCGCTTGATTGTCGAGCTGGAGTGGTGCGGGTCTGCTGGACTGTTCGTTGCGGAGGGTCGGGTAGGTCTTTTTTGGGGGCTTTTTTCGAATTTCTATCTAGGTCCGTCCTCGGGAGGGGGGGTTGGGGGAACGCTAAGCAGGGAGTTTGGTTGGGAAGTGGTCTTTGCTCTACTTTTGGCTTATGGTCACTGAGTGGTTGGACCCCCCATTGACTGGCTGCATTTTCTGTGTGTGTTGTGCTCACTGCAGAAGGCTTGGGGCTAGTGCATTTTTTGATGCGCTTTAACTGGCAGGCAATGCTGGATCTTTTCAAATCGCAGACCCCGTAGATTACACCGCGGGTCTGAGTTGGACACCTCCCATTTTTAACGCTTTAGGCTTTTTAGAAGCTCTCTTGTGCCCTTTGTACGCCTGGAGGGTAAGGGTGGTGCTGGGTTTAAAAGACTCAGCACCTTAGCTCTAAAATAGAGGTGGCAGTCAGGGGGGGACCACTCTGCGGGGGGCGCTGGCTGGAAGCAGCAGAAAGGATCTCGTGTGGAAGACGTGCAGCTGCCAGGATAGGATTTAGGCGCAACGGTAGTCGGGTGACTGCCTTTACTTTCCTACGGTGGGCTTCCAGCTTAAGAGAAATACCCATAAAAAGTCTACAGAGTCACCCACGCTGAGAAATAAACAAAATAAATATAACTAAACACACTCAAAGTACAGAAGGTCAAAGGACTGGAGGGGTGGGTAACGATTTACGAGACCTTAAGAAAACAGTTCTCAATGCTTGGACTCCACAGATGACCCCAATAAGGAGAAAGGGGCGAGACTGGGGACCAAAATTGAATGTGGAGCGGAGGAGGAAAGTCAGGAAGTGCTAGGAGCAGGGCTCAACAAACCAAATAGATATACCCTCAGAAGTAGGGATATTTGGGGCCTCCCCCAATCACCTCCTGAGACGGACAACAGAGACTTGGTGTTAACATCTAAAGCAACAAGAACATCCCGAACCAAGACTTTAAAACCTACTCAAAACTCGGCCACTTTTCAGAATAAAAAGGCTCCCCCGGGAAAGACTTCGACTAGCAAAAAACAAAAGAAACAGCTGAAGGCAAGTTCAGGTAGTTCCCGTGTTACCCCCTCACCCAGTTCATATTTTAAAGTCCAAGATATATTGCCTATATCCAACACTTCAATGAAATCCACAGAGCATATAGGGTTAAAGAATAGATATGATCCCCTGGCTCTTTTAACTGATGTTGGAGTTAGTGGTAATATTAGTATACCTTCCCCGCCTAGAGTAAATAATAATATGGAGTCTCAATCTCCTGAAAAATCGATTCCAGTCAACAACACTGAAAGTGCACAACCAAACTCCATACGAGGAAATTTAACGGTAGCAGCCGATTTGGAACCAAGGGGGAAACCAATATCAACAAGCGGCACAGGTGTGAACCCCGCCACTGAGGATTTGCTAACGACTCTCTTAAAAGAAGTAAGGGATACATTCGTTATTTCAGAGAGTAAACAAAGGAAAATACAAATGGCTTGTGATACTCTTAAGGCTAAAATGAACGAGATATCTGAAAGAGTAGGGGTAGTGGAATCAGCCGTAGAAGAACTTCAAAAGCAAGTAGATGAAAATACATGGGATATTCAAATAATAAAGAAAGGTGATAAAATTCTGCTGGAAAAGATGGAGAGTTTGGAAAATAACGCACGGAGAAACAACATTAGGCTCCTGAATATTCCTGAAGATATGGAGTGCGGGGACATTAGAACCTTTGTACTCAACCTGCTTGCAGAACTACACAAGTGGAGAAGCAAATCTTGGATGATGACATACGAAGAGTTCATTGGGACCCATACTTTAAAAAACCAGGGGAAAAAACATCCAAGAAGGATATTAGTGAACTTTGAAACTTATGTCTTAAAGAGAAAAAATCTTGGCTGCAGGTTTAAAAGCAGGGATGAATAAGAGAGCCGACTGGTCGTTCCGTATAAGGTCAGATATCTCCCACAGAACTCAGGATAAACAGTGGGAGTTAGGGAAATCGATGCAGGAACTCAGAAAGTTGGGCGCCACAATATGCCTTTTACTGACTATGAGATCATGAGTACACACCTGCAAAGAAAGAACACTGCAGCGCAATCAGAACTCTCACGTTGAAGGTTAAATATTGGGGACCAAATTCCCAATGCCTTTGATTAAACTAACTTAGAAAGACATTCAATGTACATTTTAAAAAAAAAGGTGCACCTACGATCTATACTAATATAATAAAGAGAGAGCCCAAACCTTTGAGGCGGGTAAGCTCAGGAACCACAGCACCAATCACAACATCCAATACAGCATTGGAAAGGACAGTTGCAGAAGAAAGACATAGGCTATACAGATGCCCACCATATACATTAGAAACATAAAAGAACCTTACCGGCAAAGTAGTCCCTTGTGGGCGGGGTGCGGCATTCCGACAAAAAGAAGCGTTCCTTGTGGGCGTGGGGAAACAAAACGTGTGCATTGTGCTGGGGGCGTGGCCAATGGGGGCGGCAATCGCGTGCCAGCAATCGCGCGGCATTCGTAAATCCTGGAACGGACAAGTCATGCAAAAAGTGGAGGTATGCGTTCAGCTGGGGGCGCGGACACACACGTTACAGGGTGACACACAAAAAGTGTCCGAATGCGTTCAGCTGGTGGAGCGGACACACACGTTACAGGGTCACACACTTCTCATTTTCATTTGTGCTGGGGGCGTGTCAGACTTACTATGCGCGTGTGCGTTGTGCTGGGGCCGTGTCAGAAGTACTGGGGGCGAAAGCCTTTGCAATAACACTGGGCGGTGCGTTAAGAAAATTCGGGTGCGTTCGCCGTTCACGCCATGTGGGTTGTCTAAATGGTAAAATAGCGGATGGCAAAATACCGGACACACACGTTACAGGGTCACACACTTAGCATTTTCATTGGGGCTGGGGGTGTGTCAGACGGACTGGGGGTGAATGCTGTTACCATAACTAACGGACTACACAGCGCACACACTGCACGGCAATTGTTACAGAAGGCATCTCACTCATCTTATCTGATGTGGTACTTACCTAATGCTGCATACTACCTTTTGTCAAACTTGCCGAATGCTGCATACGTAATGACTTACATTTCTGGACACAGTTTAACTAACAGGCTTTCATCTCTAGGTCCGGCAATGTCCATAACCTATTTATTCTCCGTCCAGATTCAAATAAAACAAAACATGTTGCATAACGGGAGATTTTAAAATAATTTTGAATTGCCTATTACACACATTGCACTGATTGTATTTCATACCCGGACAATGTCGGGACGGGCTGCTAGTTATAAAATAAATGCAAAACATTAATAAATGAATAAATGAGTACATATAAATAAAATGCCAGTACAAGCAGTATAACTCGAAATCCACAAGTGTACAGGTGAAAGAGAACTACCATTTATAATATTATAATGAAAATATTAGAGAAATATGAATAACTACTTTCTACAGTGAATACACTCCAGCAGTATAGTTGGCACTTCAGTTTACACTAATAGGGTTAAGGCATGTAAATATTGCACTTCTGTGAAGTTTAGGTGTTAAGCTAAAATTACGCTGCTCCACTACTGAGCAGGACACATTGAGCAGGGAACTCTAAGGAAAGACCAGGTCTCTGTGACTTGCACGTAAGCAGGCAATCAAATTAGCAACAGGGTAGAAGCCCATGAAAAATTAGGAATGTTGTCCGTTATATTGTTATGACCCGGCCAGCAGGGACAAGTAGAGTGTAAATGGTGGCTCCACCAATCGTGGTCTCCACTGCACCAAAAAGCATTATGCAAGCTCAAAGAAAATAATTTGAGGGAACATTTGATTATAAAGGTATAATATAAAATGTACTTAACATGGCCACCGAGCAGCAAAGAGGCAGATCTTACCTAGTCAAGGATGATTATATACACGTGTAGGTGTTGGTCAGCTCAAAGTCCGCTTGGTCTAATGGGACTTGTAGTTCTTGTTTTGCTATGGGCATTGGGTATATTATAATTTACTATGGCTGCTGGAAAATAGAAGTAGAGACTGCATAACACAAAGCTTTCGGTACTGTCATGGGATATGTTTGCTCCATCTATAATAATTTTCAGCCCTTTCCCTCTCAGGGGAACGGCGGCCTGAGTCTGAGACCCTTACGCTACACCGGTTGCTTCCCTGCCCACCTAAGACTTGCCAGAGATTGTGATGGGGTGAGTGGGACGGCCATGGTGTTCCCAGCGCTGCACTCCTCAGTTGCTGGCCTCCTGCAGCGCTGGGCTGGCCCCGGCGTCCTAGACCATTCTCGGGGTCCCAGGAGGATTGAGGCAACCGGCGCAGTAGGCGTGGAGGGCATATGCCCCATTCAGAGCGCCTACTTTAACAAGATGGTGAGTAAGTGGAAAGGTGGGACGGGTGGAGGATCAAAAGGTGAGCCAGACGATGCCCTCCTCCATCTTGGAGACTGACGCATCTCGACTGTAGGAGCCAACAGTGTTCCCCATGGTGACCCTGCGGCTCACCTAGGGTCGGGCTAGTTCATCAGGGCTGTCTCTCCTGCCTCTGATACTAATGCCTGCCCACCCCACCTGTTTGCGCTGCCCAAGTCTCTTAACATTAAGGACGAAATGCAAACTGTCTGGTTCCAACAACTCCAGTCTTTCTCCTAGAGCACCGAACCAATGACTACCATTCCTCCATTTACGAACTCCATCACAC
Source organism: Lissotriton vulgaris (assembly GCF_964263255.1). Taxonomy (NCBI): domain Eukaryota; kingdom Metazoa; phylum Chordata; class Amphibia; order Caudata; family Salamandridae; genus Lissotriton; species Lissotriton vulgaris. The sequence goes on along the minus strand of NW_028251362.1, from coordinate 130,562 downwards.
CAGATACGGGGCCTTTATGCACTACATCACCCAGCTAGCCCCCTTCCCATAGTTGGAGCCCACCACAAGCTCAATTTCAAATTCAAATTTCAAATGCTTTATTCGGTATACAGAATGTAACCATATAGCATACATAAAATACATCATAAAAGGAATACTTTATCATATTGGGACCTGAATATGTACAAGATATTCACAAATTTAAATAAATAAACCATTTTTAAAAGTATAATTTGGGATACTTCACCAAAGATATATTACAGGAAATTGTACATTGTTACATAGTTTCTTTTAGGTAAAGTGATGTAGTGCATGATCCCAAAATTTATCAGATAAAAAGCAATGGTACATATAACAGTCAAATTTATATTTTTTAAATTAAAAAAAAACATGTTAAAATTCATAGTCTATAATGATTTCATCTAGTTGAAGTAATCAGTTGGTTAGAGGGATAGCACCAATACAACAGTAATATATGAAAAATTACTAAAATCATGATATCATGATCATGTGTATCATAATATAATGGATTTCCTACTGGAAACACATTTTAAAACATAGGAAGCTACACAGAAGCATACCTCTGTGCTACTCAAGTCAAATATTAACTGCAAAGCATCTTTGGTACTTCTTATATTAAATTTTAACACCAGCTCGGGGATCCCTGCAGGCCCTAGATCAGCGCCCGTAAGTGCGACAGTACTCTGAAGGCCTGGCTGAACAAGCACTGCAAAACCCCAGCAATGGTGAGTAGAGCATACTCTGTAAATATGTAATATATATTTGTCCAACCATAATCGCTTCAACTTTTCTTAAAATATAATCTTGAGTGGATTTGCAACTTGAATATATGTAACTCTAACCACCATCTGTAGTAGACATATGTACTTACAACCATTCTGTAGTGAGGAAAGTCCACTCAGGAAAGTTGTAATTCAGGATGTTTTATTCATAAAGATAACAAGTAGTAAAGTTGATAACATCAAGTAGATATGTGGTAGATCTAAGCCCCCCCAGGAGCTGCCTGTCAACTGCTCAGCCCATGACCAACTGTCACTCCAGCCCTCAGTCCCAACATTCTGAGGCATTATCAGACTTCAACATTCTAATGAGTCAGAGCACAGGCACAGGCTAAGCAGGGGTGGTAAAACATCTTACAATATAAATGCAGGATACTACATATCCCCTTTCGTTCTAACAGAAGCATAAATCCAATATGTGAATAACAAATAACAAGAGAGAACCAAGGAAAGGATAACAAGGAAGAACAGCAGAAGAACAGAAACAATGTATAGGAAAGGAGTAAGCAAAACAGCGTGAAGAGACAGGTGGAAGAAAACGAGGAGGAAGAAGAAGAGGAGGAAGAGAAGGGTAAAGCGAAAACCTATAGAGAAAACTCAAACTCACGGACATAGAAAAGGTGAAAGGAAAAAACAAGTGACACGAAGGCGGAAACAAAAAGGGGCAGAAGGACACAGACGCACCAAAGACTAACCCCCAAACTCACCCACTAGCCAGGCAGGCAGGAAGGGAACAAAGAACAAGGCACGACGCAAAACCGACACCTGCCTCTACACAGACACAGGAAAGAGGGAGAAACTGATTTTCTCCTGAACAGGGAAGGAAAAGAATGAAAATGCGAACGAGAGAAGGCTAGAGACAAAAAACGACAACAAGCAGTGTAGATCCAGAAACCAAGGAAGAAAATAAGAATGACACCACGAGGAAAGCTGGACTAAAAGGAACACAGAGCAGAGGCAAAGTAGATACATACAGAATAACTAATACTTCCCCTCATGTTCAATAAACAGTAACAATACGATGTAAGTGTAACATACCGATATGCAAAACAGCAAAATTACAGAATGTAAATAGACAATATCAGCCAAAGGGACTAAAACCCATGACCATCCTCTACTCCTGTGCAAGAGGGTGAGGAGCACTGTGAATGGGACTGTAACCCATATGAGGCCCAATGTAGGGAGACTGTAAATTTAAATAGGTAAAAGACCCAAAGAATTGCGCCCTGTGTAAGGGTAAAATGTAAATGTAAAATGGGACTGTGACCCATGCAACAATGCCCTGTGTAAGGGTAAAAACCGTGTGTGACCTAAGTAGGCCAGTGTATATGGGCAAATGGGGCTGGCACCCATTCCCATCCCTGTGTAGGGAAACGTAAAGTGTAAAGAACACAAGTCAATTAAGCAAATGTGTGCATGAGCTAATGAGGCAAGAGCCTATTTCCCTCCCTATGTAAGGAAAAGTACAATGTAAAATAGTGTACGGAAGAAAAAACACAACAAGCCCCTGTAGGTGAGTGCCCATGTAAGCAGAAAAGAGAAGTGCCCTATGCTATCCATGTGAAGGGAAACGTAAGGTGTAGGACGTACATGTGTAAAGTGGCCAATGAACCAATGAGAAAAAGTGCCCAGTGTCAAAGAGTGTAAAGGACAGTCCCAATGGTGGGTGAGTATGAGTGAGACGATCCCCTCAATACATTTTTTAAAAAGCCAGACATAAAATGCATAAAGTGGAAACACAACATAGCATGCATTAGGCCTAAAATACAAATCACTGTAACATTTAATTTGCTAACAGTGGGAGTAATGGGTGTTCGTGTCATTATAGTCCTGCGTTACACAACATAGATTCTCAAGCAGGAAAACTTGGTTGAGCAAACATGTTGCCAACATCCCAAATGTCCATTACATAGAGGTCATAGCGCGAGGCGAAGCGTGAAATTCACTAGATGGAGGAGTGACATAGTGCGTGAAAGAGCGCAAAGTAACAGCCGCATCCCAATGTGCAAGGGTGCTCACCTCAGGGTCCTATCCTGATCACAGCGGAACACAGTCACATCGTAAAGGCACCTTAAAGTCGCTAACGCACTAAACCAGCAGGCTTAAGAAGACACTGGGGTTATGCGGAATGGACACACCTCCGATTCGCTCCAAAGCAAAGCCGCATTTCAGGAAGTAGAATAATGTAAGATGGTGGTGCGAAAAAGAGACGCTGTGCTGGGTGGCTAACGGCACGCAGAGGTGCCAAAAAGAGTTTCACCAGCAAGTCAAGGAGTGACGTAACAGTGGGCTCCTGTGAGAAGAACCCGCGCGGCTCTACTGAGGTATGTGAGCAGCGCGCGAAAAGGCTAACGACAAAAAACTATTTAATTTTTTTTTAAACGACTCTTTATTGAAATTTTTTACACAGTTCTAGCCCACCCACCCCACCCAGCACTAAAATAGACCCCCCCCCCATACAGACAATAATATGTAATCAATGAGATTATAGATATGGTCATAAAAAAAACAATAAGCAAGAAACGCAGCGGAAGAGCACAGATACAAAAAAAATTAAAAAAAGAAAGAAGCTTTTCTGATATAGCAGTTAACCAGCATTCCACATTCGAACTCCCGATCCACTGTTCGACCGGAAACCATATTTCCAGACCTTTTCTTTTCTTTTTTAGGCCCTTATGTTTATATATGGCTATTTCCAGGCTATAAGTAGCTAAGAGTCGTGCCCTCCATTGCTGGAATGTAAGCGGATACGAGTCCAACCATACAGATGTTAAGCAAATCCTAAGTACTGCCATAGAGATAAACAGCAATCCCTGCATGTTGGCGGGTCTGGCGTTCCTATCTACCCCTAGTATTATTTCGGCTGTAGTGATCTCAATAGTGCTCTCAAAAATTCCTGATAAAAACATAGATATATCTTGTCTGATAGTACTTAGGGTTTGACATGTGGCCAGCATATGTACCAGATCTGCTTCGGGCTTTGCACATCGAGGACATAATGTGCTTTTACCTGTGCTCCATTTAGATATTCTGTCTGGTGTATAATAAAGTTGGAAGAACGTCTTGTAAAATTGGGCTTGTAGTTTGGTTGACATTAATAAACAATTTGAGATTTCTAGAGCTTTTTTCGTAAGGGTTTCTGTTATATCTAGTTTGTTTTGCCAATGAAGAATATGTTTATCTAAGTCATCTGGAAGACTTATAACTAGGTCTTTTAAAGATTTCACCAATTTTAACCCTGTCCGTGCGCGCCACTGTTTCAAAAAACTATTTAAACGGTTGGAAAGCCAACCGATCCATGTAATTTATATGGGGAAAAGTGCTGTAAGCAAACTCACCAAAGGTAGCATGAAGCGCATAATAAGTCCCATACATCTACTCACCAGCAATAACCAGTCCTGGTGAAATAGCCACACGTTGGCAGTCTTGAGGAAACATGTAGAGTTTACTTGAATGCGGCAAAAAAGGAATAATGAGGAGCCATAGTCAAAAAGAGAGTGAACATGTTGACAAAAACCTCAAATGGCAGACTTGTAATAAGAGGCAGAAGCGCATATCCCACAAGGGGTAGCACAGTAGTTAAACATTCAGTAGTGAAAAAACGTGTAGAATAGAAGAAACCAGCAGTGAACTGCAAGGTAGACAGGATACCTTTGCTCTGTGAAACTTGCAGTACAAGTTTGTAGGAAATTACCATCCATGTTGTTCAGCAAGATAGAGGTGGTCTAGATGACAAACGCTGGTAGAGAGATACAAGGCCCAAAATTCGTACTATAGATGCGCACAAGATCACACAGTGTAGGCAGCAATATTACTTCATTACATGCCCGTTGGACTTGGCCCCTTTTGCAGGGTCATCCCTGAACTTTTTGCCTTCCTCCTCTATTTTGTCTGACCTGTTTTTGTTAGTTTTATGACTCTGGGCACTTTACCACCGCTAATCAGTGCTAAAGTGCATATGCTCTCCCTATTATAAATTGATGTATCGAATAGTGACTCCATGAGTGGCTGATTTGGTTTACTTGTCAGACCCTAGTACAGTGCACTGAAAGTGCCCAGGGCTTGTAAATCCAAATGCTGCTGGTGGGCCTGAGCACTGGTTGTTCCACCCACGGAAGCAGCCTTGTAAAATGTGTCTAAGGTCTGCCATTGCAGAGCCTGTGTACAGTCTGGTACTGTCATGCTGACTGGGCAAGTGCACCCACTTGCTAGTGACGACGCAGACATTTATATGATACCAAATACATATGTTTTCAGGCCTACAGTCTTCTTTGAGCTACTAAAGAAAGACACCAGCAGAAATCCACAAAATGGTCGCACGCTCCATTTTGTGTGTAAGTCAGTCTCAGTTAGCTGCAATGTGCAAGCAACGCAAGGCTTTTCCGAGAATAAACATGCCAGCTTTCAGCTAGCTATTGCAAAACTGCACATTTTCAGTAAATCATGTCGACATGACCTGCAGGCCTGGCCGGTCACGTACGCACGTGCCAAGTCCACGTACACCAGAGACACAGATTTCACCTTTAGGGGAAAACCCAAATCTGCTCTTGTAGATGACACGTGGGCAGCAACACTAGGGTATAGACACGCTCCGAGCCTTAAAAGGGTATCATGCCACAATCGCCCTTCATTGATTGGTCCAGCAGGACATATTCTGATCTAGGTTGCGTATGCTATGATGCACATCCGGTAGAGTTCTCTGCCTATATAATGTCTCTGCACTGTCATGCCAATTAGGCACTCAGTAAGATTTGCTGAGGTCTCCGTGCTGCACGTATATTGCATTGTGATTGCATTCTGATTGGGTTCCAATAAATCTTGCAAACAAATGTGCTGAGAGCGAATTGTTTATTTCACTGTTGTCATTGATCTTTTTATTTTCACAGTTAAATACTGAGCTTCTACATTTGGTGGAGAGAATGCGGACCCATTACAACTGACTGGCTACACCGACGGAGCGGACACTGGTGATCGGACCCTTTGGCACCCTTCTGAGACCGGGGATTTGAGGTGATAACGTTCTGTTTGTTTATCTCTCCTCGGCCTGGTTGGTTGCTGGAGGGGGTCGGATCCAGTGGATGGTCTGTTTGTGGCCTCTCTGTTGTCTTTGATGTTGCCCTGCTCTTTTCGCTCTCGGCACGCTTGTGTTGTGCTTCTGCCTTTTCTGACTCTTCTTTTTCTTGACTCTCTATGTCTGACCAGGTGTGCCTGTGTCCTGGGGATATTTACATGGCTTGTTCAGACTCTATGTCTTTCGTGGTTCCTTTTCTGATCGCTTTCTTCATTCTGCTGTTCTTGGCTCTGATGGTTTATGTTTGTTTTTGCCACCACACGGCCCAGGAGGTAACTCCTGTCTAGCTCTCTCTCTCTCTTTCTCTCGTTCTCTGTGCTGTTGACCTTTCTTAGTTCCTGTGTCACGGGCGTGTGTTCGCCTCTGTCATTGCTACCTGAAGTCCGCTGCTTTTTTCTCACATACATTTTTTTATTCAATAGGATCTGGCTTGGGTCCCCTGCGTTCCCTGGCTGGCTGGTGACGGCGAGCTACTGCAGGATTCCTGGCCGGCAGTAACTCTTTGGTGATTTCGGTATCAGTAGGCCCTTGGCCAGCCATTGAGGCCGAAGGTCTGCACCCTTCCCCACGCCGCAGAGAGTCACCGGCCGCTGGGATGTGGGATACCCTCGCCAGACCATTTCCATTGGGTGCAGCAGACGTTGGTATGCTCTAACAGACTGGACGAAACCCGGTGAGTACACTTGGGGGGGATTTTAACCCTCCGGTATTGGGTTGTAGCAGTTGGCCCCTCATTGTGAGCTGTGGCAGTTGTTGCTCCCCTGTGGGTGGTAGCAGGTAGCTCGCCGTTTTAGGGCGTGGCAGTTTCGCTCCCCAGATTGGCACATAGTGTTTGTGCCTGTTAGGTATTGCGATACAAGTGGTCAGGTTGGCTACTAGATTTTGTTTCCACTGTGTATTTGTTGATCGTGATTTTTTTTCTTTTCTCATGAGCTCTGACTTGGGTCCAGCACTATCGCCCATGCGCCTCTGGCCTAATATTTTGGCATTTATGAGGAACGCCCCGGGCGCTCCTGGCTCTTTGGCTGACGCCCGTCGCCCTACCTGGGTTCCGCCTCCACCCTCCCCCTGGAGACGTCCACCTAGGGGTTAGAGTGGTTCTCGGTTCGTGCCTAGGGGTTCTCCTCGGCACGAAGAGGGGGGTGTGACGCCTGGTACACCAGTGTTTCTTATCTCCATCATTATAGGTTTCATTGCATTTTTTTATTGTGTACTTGTGATGTACTTGGCCTATGTAGTGGCCAAAATTGCTAGGCAGGTGGAGTATTTTTGCCTAGTGCTAGGTTATAGGTTACCTTTGCCAGCTTATTCATTCAATCTGGGTACTAGAACGTTACTTAAGGAGATCTGGTAGAAAACCTCCACCTCACACACCCAGTTACCAACGTTGCCAAATAAGTACTCCCGCCCATAATACTCTCTGGCCTCTGAAAGGGACTGGCTGGAAAGACCAATTAAAGAGCACCTCTCTAAAAATAAAAACTTAATAGAATATCTGTTATTCCCCTCACTCCTTTGGGGCTAAGTACAGCAGACCCACACACATTCTCTGCACAGAAGGTTTTTTCTACAGCGCTGCCGCGTAGGATCCCCGTATTTGTCCTAGATGTTTTATGTGATTGTCTGAACTGCACGAAACAATTCACCACTATTGCTCTATTGTTGAATGTCAGCACCCTGTGGCACAGCCACAGACAGGGTCTGTTTTCCTATCTTACTTGTTTCACAGGCCGTCAAGGCTCAAACAAACAAACTAGGATCTGGCTTCTTTCTTCCTTGAGAAAATGCTTTGGTAAATTGGCACTACATGACCTGTTGGGGTGATTGGTGTATGGCTTTCTTTTTACCCTCTTGCACATACTGTGCGGCTGAAATATGTATGTGAAGTATTTCTGTCAACCCATTGTGTCATATGTTACCGTGTTGAAATCTACCCTGCAACCCATCTGTCTGGTATACTTGAACAGTTATTTGTAAGGCGTTTAGGACTAGCTGCTACACACGACTCAACCATGGGAAACATCAATAGTAAAAGAATTTATATGCGGCTCAGCCAGCCCCACCCAAAAATTCACCTGCATATAATGTGGCTATAAAAAGAGGCCTAAGCTCAATTATGTACACACAAGTGGCATGATCTCACATCTAAAAACCCGGATCTCCAGTTCCCATGTAATGGCACATATGACATGGCAAAACTATCATACTTGCGCCAGATGTTAAATATAAAGGGAAAGAAGATTAGAAGTTTGGAGTGGGAGGCTTTCCATAATTGGGACTTTGTGTTAAGCGATATGCGTTCAACAAGCGCAGTCATATCAAAGGTCCACAGTGAACTTATGGAAATTAAAAAGAAAATATTACAGGCCAAACTGGAGGGCAGATGGAGAAAAGATCAATTAGACACAGTAGGCGCATTCCCATGCGTCCAAGTTAAAGAAGAAGAGAAGGTAGAAGGTGGGGCAGGGGCAGAAGACCAACTCTTAGAAGATATTCTCTTGGGATGCCTGGGTGGTGATTCACCGCTGCATGCACCTGAGCCAGAACACACTGAGCTAACTCCCGGGGAACGAGAGGCAGCCATAACCTTTGAACACAGAGCATTGAAAGATAAGGTTGCGAGACCGGAATTGGAGTCTATCCAAGACCTGGGTACTCTGAAACTAATGAGAGAAATAGCGGTCAAAGCCGCTTCAGACTACAACGAGAAGAAACACAGTATTCTCAGAGAATGTGTTAAGAAACAGGTTAAAATACCGAAACTAATAGACAGCCCGTGGCAGCAATTATTTGAGGACGAATCACAGGATGACTCATTCAGCCAGCAACAGTGGCACTCACTAATATGGGATGCATTTACATATGTCCATCACACTGAACACGACATTTCAACACTAGAGCAGTGCTTGGTAGAAACAGAGTCAGCTCCAGAGAGCAAAAGAAGATGACGTTTGGGGGAATGGTGGGAGGAGCTTCTGCATCCAATCCAAACTCACCAAAATTGATGTTAAAGAGCGATTCTTTAAATTGTCAAGCGCTACTACAGCGGCTAGTGGAGGGCTCACTAACAGTGGACTCCTTTATACAAATCACAGAATCGGAGGTACTTAGAGAAAACACTGTCCTTAGCACGAGCAGAGTTAATGAACAAAGCACCCCAGGCCCACTTAGCATATGCTAAGCAAGCCGATGCCCAGACAACCACAGGTAGTCGTGCCCAACTACCAGAAAAATATGATTGGGAAGTAGGGAAGTTCGGATTCACAGACCCAGATTTAATAACATGGGAGGAGTCTAAGTTGCAGGACACGCTTAAATATGCTATAGATAAATTACAACAATGGAAGCAGCTAATACACACGTGCAGTAATTGACGTAGCTCACTCTCTTGCCCACTCCATCACCACAGCCAACATAACAGGCAACTCTACGGCAACAGAGGTTCCATCACTTATCATGCCCCTACGAGAGATACCACCACCACCTGGCAAAGCGCCAAATGATTTAGCATATGTTTATGTCCCATGGTCAAGGTAGGACATTAGCACTTTCAGCAGAGACTTTCCCAGACTAAGAGAGGAACCAAGGAGATGGTATGAAGAGCTTAGTAGAATGGCAGCGTTAGGAGGTTTATTATGGAGGGACCTCGACAAGTTATTCAATATCATCATCCCAAAGGACCTTTGGGAAGATTGTAAAAGAAAGGTTGATTGGCCAGATGTGGAACCAAGGAGAGGCAAAGGAGGGACGCCAGGCCCAGAAGTAGAGGAGTTATACAAAAAAGTAGTGGAACACTTGAAGGAGAAGGTACCTGAAGATAGGGTTGATTGGAGCAAAATTACAAGTACCAAACAGGAGAAAGATGAAAGTGTGAATACATACTTTGACCGCCTCCTGCAAGTATATAGGCAGAACAGTGGATTGAAAGATCCTATGGGAGATGCCATGCCAGCCCTGGTAACTACATTTGTACAAGGCCTCACACCACCCATCAGAACACACTTGCAGACTTCTTTTGTCTGCTGGCAGCAAGAGCCAATAGAGAAGGTGCTTTCGGCGGCCAAGTACTGCTCAGATTTCCAGTCTAGTGCGCAGGCGATGGAGACAGAAAAATTAAAGAAAGAAAAAGTGAGGTTAATGGTAGCACAAGAACGGTTTTACAGCAATAACAGGGGTAGGGAAAGGAGTAGAGGGGGGGCGCGAGGCATAGGAAGGCAGCAGGCCGTTAGGACACCTTCCCTACCCCGCAGATCAACCTCCTTGCCACCACAAGGAACAGCATGCTTCTATTGTAAGGACCCCAATCATTGGAAAGCAGATTGTCCAATATTAAAGAAATGAGGACAGTAGGTACAAACAGAACAGCGGGCAAGAGGGCAGACACCAGCACGCCAACCGCACTCGGCACACAGGGTTCTGAGACAACCCGCAACATGAAAATGAGTCCCAGCAGCAATGGGCAGGGGGGGGGGGAGGATGGACTCCAGTAATGACTGACTGGCCCCCACCCCCACCCCCCAGCATCATTCTAGGGATGCCTGAAAGTGGGAAACTGCGTAATAGCACCAGCAATAGCAGTAGATCAATCACGACCATATGTAGAGGGAGAGATATTGGGCAGGATTGTTCCATTTCTAATTGACACAGGGGCTCAAAGATCAATGCTGAAGGCACTAACAACGCCTGAAGCTCCACTTTCTAGGACTACGATAACCGCAGTAGGCATGACTAGCCAACCTATTACAGAATACCTTACTGAGCCACTACAGTTTGTAGTAGGCACAATAACAGTGCACCACCAGTTTATTTTTAACAGGTTTTGCCCCGTGAATTTGCTGGGGAGAGATTTGTTATGCAAATTGCAATGCACCATACACTGCTCACCAGCAGGAGTCCTTCTGGAGAGCAAGGCAAATGGCCTGATGGTACAGGCCTTCATGAAATGCACAGACACCCAAATACCACCAGAACTACGCCATTGTGTGCAGCCTGAGGTCTGGGCAACAAGTGCCAATGACGTAGGGCGGGTATTGAACTACCCACCGGTACAGATAAAACTGAAGCCAGGGGTCATTCTCCCAAGAGTGCCACAATACAAGATTTCCAAAGAGGGGGAGGAAGGCATCGCACCAGTGATACAAGACATCCTGAAGCAAGGAATTTTAAGAGAGATTCAATACAGTCAATGTAACACCCCAATTCTGCCAGTGATGAAAGCCTCCAAGGGCCCGAACGGGGCCCCTGTCTACATATTCACTCAAGACCTAAGAGAATTGAACAAAATAGTGTTGCCATCTTTCCCAGTGGTCCCAAACCCAGCAACAATATTATCTAATATACCTGTGTCAGCTACCACCTTCACCGTGATGGATCTTAGCTCTGCCTTCTTTACCATCCCCTTGCACCCGGACAGTCAACATTTCTTCTCCTTTAGTTTTAGACAGAAGAGGTTTTGTTGGACAAGGCTGGTGCAGGGCTATACAGAATCACCATTCATTTTCACACATGCCCTAAAAACAGATTTAGACTCCCTGGTACTGAAGGAGGGGTCCACACTTATCCAGTATATTGACGATTTGCTATTGGCCTCGCCTTCAAAGGAAGCTTGTGTAAAGGACACCATCGCTGTCCTATGCCACTTAGCACTAAAGGGATACAAAGTCTCCCCAAAGAAGTTACAGTTTTGACTCACCTCTGTGAAATGCTTAGGCCATGAGTTGACAGAAGGAACAAGAAAACTGTAGCCAGACAGAATCTCGACAATAACACATTTTCCCAGACCCCGCACTCAGAAGGAAGTTAGGGCGTTCCTAGGGGTTGCAGGATATTGTCGTCACTGGATACTGAATTTCTCTCTCATTGCGAAACCCCTACAGGCACTGACACACAAAGGCATACCTGACACTGTACCCTGGTCACAAGAATGCGAGACAGCCTTCAGTGACCTGAAAAGAGGAGTGGAGGAAGCACCAGCGCTAGGCATACCAGATTATGGCAAAGATTTTCACTTGTTTTGCCACGAGAAGGGTGGGTGTTCAATGGGGGTCTTGGCTCAGAAACATGGAGCTTTCTACCGCCCCGTGGCATATTATTCTGCCACGCTAGACCCAGTGGCTGCAGGGCTCCCACCGTGTCTGAAAGCGGAAGCAGCCGCAGCACTTGCCGGTGAACAGTCAGACAACTTAGTATTAGGACACACACTAGTACTACACGTTCCACATGCTGTGGACACACTTCTCACATCCACTAAGACACAGCACCTCACCAATGCACGCCTCACCAGGTATGAGTTGGTACTCTTGACACCGCACATTATCATCAAGAGATGTACCACTTTGAACCCTGCATGCTTGTTACCAACTGAACATGAGCTGGAGGATTTTGATTCGATGATTCCTTTCATGATTGTGCCTTGGCCATTGATAGGCATACTAAGATACGCCCAGACCTTAAAGATACACCACTCCCAGATGCTCAGGGAGATTTATTTGTAGATGGGTCATGCTTAAGGGATGACACAGGAGTATTACAAGCATCCTATGCGGTGGGCACAGCTACTAAATTATTGGAAGGAGGGAGACTGACAGCAGCAAAAAGTGCACAGGCAGCCGAACTCGTGGCACTTACCAGAGCATGTGCATGGGCTAAAGGAAAGAAAGTAAATATATACACGGACAGCCAGTACGCCTTTGGGGTGGTCCACGATTTTGGCCAGTTATGGTCAATGAGGGGGTTCCTTACATCAGCAGGCCAGCAGCTACAGCATGCACAACTGATTTGTGACCTCCTCCAAGCGCTGCTGCTACTACCTTTCAAAGTGGCCATAATAAAATGTGCTGCCCACACTTCATCAAAAGACCCTATCTCCAGAGGCAATGCTTTCATTGACCAAGAAGCGAAGAGAATAGCGCTTACAGGCTGCCAGCGAGCCATGGTACAATTAGTAGACAACAGGACAGACACAAAAGAGGATAGTGGTTCACTACATTTTGAACCAATGCATATTCAGAAGAATACAGCCAACCAGGAAAAAGAGGAGTGGGAGCAACAGGGATGCACACAAACAAAAGAGGGACTATGGGTAGGACCTAATGGCAGGATATGCTTGCCTTCCACCATGCTCCCTTCAATGAGCAGATTGTTCCATGGACCCTCACATGTGGGACGTGATGGTATGATCAGATTATTTTCCCAGTGTTGGTATAACTCAAAATTTCGCCAGACAGCAAAAAGGTTTTGCAAGCAATGCTCTGTCTGTGCACAACACAATATGGGAAAAGGTACACCAACCGCGCCTGGATACTTCCCGCCTCCTCATGGGCCATTTGAAAGCCTTCAGCTTGATTTTTTAGACATGCCCCCACCCAGTCATATAAATATGTTTTGGTCATTGTCTGTATGTTTAGCAAATTGACAGAGGCCTACCCCACCAAACATTGTGATGCACAGAGCGTGGCCAAGTGTCTACTTAAGGATCTACTGCCAAGGTTTGGGGTACCCTCCCTCCTGGCGTCCGACAATGGGCCTGCATTCATTTCCAATGTTATAAATGGACTATGCAAGGCATTAGCCATAAAATAAAAGTTACACTGTGCTTACCATCTCCAGCAGCAGGCACTGTCGAAAGGAAAAATAGAGTTTTGAAAAATAAAATAGCTAAGATTTGCGCGTCAACGGACCTCTCATGGGTAGATGCGCTGCCCTTAGCATTACTAGCAATGAGATGTACACCAGACAGAGTAACGAAGCTTAGTCCACATGAAATTCTATTTGGCAGGCCCATGTTTATACCAGGACATACGTCTACAGCGCCACTGTCAATAAGCGATGACTTATTATTGTGTTACTGTAAAAAGTTAACAGATGTTTTACGTTACATCCATTGTCAGGTGCTGAAGTCCCTTCCAGAGGCCGCTACGCCACCAGCCCACGATCTGAAACCCGGGGACTGGATTTGGGTCAAGGCCCACACACGGAGGAATTGATTGCAGCCAAGATGGAGGGGGCCAAGGCAGGTCATTCTGACAACGGCTACAGCAGTCAAGTGTGACGGCCTAACTTCGTGGATCCAGGCGTCCCACACGAAAAAAGTTACGCCCGGGGACGGAGAAAGGACGCCACCGATTCAGATACCAGCAGCAGAGCCCAGCCAAGGATACAACCTTCGCTCCTACAGCAAACAGAAACATGAACAAGTTGACTAATGATTAACGGACTGCTGGCTAAATGCAAATGCTCCGGACAGACAGACTTCGATCTGTGTCAATACAAGCCTGCGGACAACGGTCCAGGATACAATTAACCATTTTGTGCCCAGGAAGAGACATAACTGCAACCCTAACATTACTTGTCCCGAGGCCACTATTGCTCAGTGAGCTAATAAGATTAATTTTTAATGACATTGCCTTTCCAACTGGCCCAGAGCAAGTCCCTGAGCAAGAATTAACAGACCTAAGTTTTGACATTCTCAATGGTGCCATTTTTGCGATAGAAAGTACTGGTTCCAGCATTATTCAAAACCTTGAACATTATCCATTGTGCCGCTTTTGCAACAGAAGTCACTGGTCCTAGACCTATTCGAGACATTAAAAACAAGGGAAGAGCAGTGGTTAAATGCTTGACTGTAAGGGTCAGCTAGCATAGCGCCACGAGGAAGAAGATCAAAATTAGGGCCTATTCACATGCCCGAGTGGACCAAGAATAAACTTAAGGCCTATTCACAAGAAGATTGCATAGCATAGGGAAGGGAAAGGTTTGTACAGAGTCATGCAGTCCACTGAAAGACACACATGTAACTGGAGAGCAGTGATTCTTGCAATATTGTTACCAGTACCAGCGATTATAGTAACAGCAATAATAATAGTGTATTCAGCTGAGCTTGAAATACCACATCTTAATGGAAGGGTGGGGGATGGTAGTGATGGAACTGAGCCAACAAAAACCCCAAGAGACTATGAACAAAATATGACAATGAACATTACTGATGTGGGGGTGGATGTGAATAAAGGGGACCAAGAAGGATTGTGGGATACATACGAAGGAAACCAGTACATAGAAATGCTGAAACTATATGTGACAATTTTGAATATATCTGACTGCTATGTTTGCACACACCTACCCACAGACGCCACACATAGTTTGAAGTACAACGTACTGCCAGTATCCAAATATGTAGGCTGTGTCCTGTTGCAAGTCATGTTACAAAGTCAACACAGCATGTCTGTGTCAGTATCGATAGGTACACCCTCATCTGAAATACTGACTGTTGATCCCAGCGGTAGCAGTGGCTATAGCTACAGCAGAAAAATAACAAACCCTCCTCTCAAATCTAAGAGGATCCCTTGTATGAATATGCAGCCAACTAAGGGAGACTTTGTGATGCTAAAAGGATTTGACAGGGCTTCTAGAAATGAAGAATGGAAAGGCCGAGCAGGCTGGAATAACATAGGAACAGGCCACTTGAAAATACCAAGGTTCAGGGTGGGGGAAGTTTCAGCCCCATCCTGCATACTCAAGGATGAAGTAGTAACACCCAAAAGAGTACCGGTTTTTCTGAAAGGAGCGATAAGAACATGCACTTTTTCGGAACTGCTGTCCAAAGACAACTGGAAGGAGTGCATTTCATTTGGGTGCACATTCGAGGAAGTTTCTCAAGGAGAGCAGGGTTTATTTGACTATGAGGACAGGATAAAAAAGATAAAAGGCATACTATCAACAAAGGCAGTTCCCCAGATTTACATGGGAATGAGCAGCTGTAACCAAACAACCAGACTAACTCGAGTTAGGAGTCGTGACGAGCCGTCACCAGGTCTGGTAGGTTACAAGGGCCTTTTCTTTGTCTGTGGTCCATGGGCATACTTCTACCTGCCCCCAGGATGGTATGGAAGTTGCTACATGGCATCCATAATCCCACAGATGACCCACTTCACAAAATTAGTGCCAGCAGAATAGACAGAGTTGACACTGGTTAGGGCCAAGAGAATGGCTGCATGGGTAGACCACGTGTTAACAGGTGTTGGGGCAATGATCCCAGTACTAGGCAATATCAATACCTCACAAAGATACACCAGTTATCCAGGATGATTGAGGATCTAGCGGACTCTACAACTGATGCCTTAGGAAATATAACAGAAGAGCTCACCTCCATGAGGGCTGTCGTAATACAAAACAGGATTGCTCTCGATATCATTCTGGCCAAGGAGGGAGGAGTCTGTTCCGTCTTCCAAGAGGCATCTTCCCCAGAATCTTCCCTGGCTCAGAGCCAATGCTGTGTATTTATTCCGGATAACAGCGAGAATATAATAAAAGCTATAAAAAGGATTAAAGACATTAGGGATGAGGCCCACGGTATACACACAGGCGGCCTATGGGAAGATGTGATGAACTGGTTGACAGACTGGGGCTCTTGGATACTTGAGGCAATTATAATAGTGGTAGCAGCCTTTTTGGCACTGCCTTCTGATAAAAATATGCCCATCTTGTTGTGCAGCAATTTCCAGCTCCTGTGCCAACTGCATATTCAGGAAAGGTGATTCACCACACCACACACATAAGGATGAGGATGAGGGACAGGAGATGATAGGGATGGATGACTTCTGATTAACATATGATTTAGTATCAGATTTGGGGATGACGAAGCAGACATTTATATGTTACCAAATACATATGTTTTCAGGCCTACAGTCTTCTTTGAGCTACTAAAGAAAGACACCAGCAGAAATCCACAAAATGGTCGCATGCTCCATTTTGTGTGTAAGTCAGTCTCAGTCAGCTGCAACGTGCAAGCAACGCAAGGCTTTTCCGAGAATAAACTTGCCAGCTTCCAGCTTTCAGCTAGCTATTGTAAAACTGCACATTTTCAGTAAATCATGTCAACATGACCTGCAGGCCTGGCCGGTCACGTACGCACGTGCCAAGTCCACGTACACCAGAGACACAGATTTCACCTTTAGGGGAAAACCCAAATCTGCTCTTGTAGATGGCACGTGGGCAGCAACACTAGGGTATAGACACACTCCGAGCCTTAAAAGGGTATCATGCCACAATCGCCCTTCATTGATTGGTCCAGCAGGACATATTCTGATCTAGGTTACGTATGCTATGATGCACATCCGGTAGAGTTCTCTGCCTATATAATGTCTCTGCACTGTCATGCCAATTGGGCACTCAGTAAGCTTTGCTGAGGTCTCCGTGCTGCACGTATATTGCACTGTGATTGCATTCTGATTGGGTTCCCAATAAATCTTGCAAACAAATGTGCTGAGAGCGAAATGTTTATTTCACTGTTGTCATTGATCTTTTTATTTTCACAGTTAAATACTGAGCTTCTACACTAGTCCCTAAAACCTTCCCTTTTCTTCATATCAGTCACCCATATGGTAGGCCCAAGGGCAGGGTGCATTGTAAGTATAAGGTAGGACAAGCCCTGAAGTGTGTGGCATGTCCTAATAGTGAATTACAGCCATTTTCGTTTTTCAATACTGCAAGGCTACCTGGTCTCCATAGGCCAAAATGGGCTGTTAGATTATTACATGTTTATAATCCTAACAGACTCAGAGAGTATGGTAGAAATTCGAGTTTAGTGTGCTTGAACTCAGAATAATAAAATACATCTTTTAGTGAAGTTGATTTTAATATTCTGTGTTTGAAAATACCACTTTTAGAAAGTAGGTATTTGCTTGTCTAACTATCCAAAGCCTGCCTCTGCTAGGTTGTGTATTCCTTGGTCTGGTTTTGTGAGTGACAGGCTGGGAGATTCCAAGAGACAGAATGGGTCAGCCCAGTGGTGAATAGAGAGATCTGCATCTAGATGGGAGGGAGGAGTTGCACCTGAACCTTGAATAGGGCTGTGCCTGCCTTCCACAATGCTGGCTCCAACCCCTGGGGAGCGGCTGCAGATATCTCTGCCCTGCACAGCCCAGCTCTCCGGAGTTCTTTTGGAAGTGCCTGCTGCTGTTTTGGGCCTTCTGAGGAACTGCGTGTTGCAAGGAGCTGGAAGCGCGACTCAGCGAGAAGAAGAGTGTCGCCGTCGCTGGGCCGGCTGCCGCAACTCCGAAGGAGCGTGTCGCCACTGGAAATGTCCCACTGCACTGCATCTTAGAGAAGCGTGTCGCCGTCGCTGCTGCTGCTGTCGCAACTCCGAAGGAGGGTGTCGCCGCTGTAGCTGTCGCACTGCACCTCATCAGGAGAAGAATCTCGCAACAAGGTTGGAGCGTGTCGCCGTTGCTGTGCCTGCCGTCGCAACTCCGAAGGAGGGTGTCGCCGCTGGAACTGTCGCACTGCACAACATCGAAGAAGAGCACCTTGTATCCTCAAGAAGCGCCCCGCTGTTGGAGCTGCTGCTGCCGCATCTTGGATGTCGCCGCTGTAGTTGTCGCATCATGCGGAAGCTTCACGCATCGTGGGACAAGAGTGTCGTCGCTGGAGCTGCTGCCGTCGCATTGCGGAACAAGGGTGTCGCCGCTGCAGTCCACGCATCGAACCGAGAACTTCTCGCATCCTCGAGAAGCGTGCCGCATCTGGAAGATCTTCATGTCTTTATTTCTTTGCACCTGAACTTTGCCGCATTTCCCTCGCTGCAACATTGCTTGTCGTGGAAGCGCAACGCAACCTAAGGTACAGTGACGCAAAGGGTTGCATCTAAGAACTGAACTGAACTAAGCTTAACTCTACCATCTTAAAGTAGCAGTATTGTGTATTTTTGTCGTTTATGGTCTTGTGGTAACTCTATATAAAGTATACTTATCTATACTAATATAATAAAGAGAGAACCCAAACCATTGAGGCAGGTAATCTCAGGAACCACAGCACCAATCACAACACCCAATACAGCGTTGGAAAGGGCAGTTGCAGCAGAAGGACATAGGCTATGCAGACGCCACCATATACATTTAAAAGGTAAAAGAACCGTGCCAGCAAAGTTGTCCCTTGTGGGCGTGTCTGCGTTGTGCTGTGGGCGTGTGCTGGGGGCGTGACAAATGCTGGGGGCGTGTGGTACGTTCCGCTCTTCATGCCATGTCTCATATCGTGTGCTAATCCCACCCTGCTCCCTTTAAATACCCCTGCTCCCCATAATCATAACCCACCCTTACTCCTTAAAATACCCCAACACCCTTAAACACTAACCCATCTTAACCCTATAAATATACCCTGTACCTCAAAACCCAAACCTATCTCTAAACCCTAAAAATACCCCTGTACCCCAAAACCCAAACCTTGCCCTGAACCCTACAAATACCCCTGTACCTCAAAACCCAAACCTACCCCTGAACCCTAAAAATACCCCTGTACCCCAAAACCCAAACCTAGCCCTGAACCCTAAAATACCCCTGTACCCCAAAACCCAAACCTAGCCCTGAACCCTTAAAATACCCCTGTACCCCAAAACCCAAACCTACCCCTGAACCCTAAAAATACCCCTGTACCCCAAAACCCAAACTTAGCCCTGAACCCTAAAAATAACCCTGTACCCCAAAACCCAAACCTACCCCTGAACCCTAAAATACCCCTGTACCCCAAACCCCAATCCTAACCCTAAACCCTAAAAATACCCCTGTACCCCAAAACCCAAACCTAGCCCTGAACCCTTAAAGTACCCCTGTACCCCAAATCCCAAACCTACCCCTGAACCCTAAAAATACCCCTGTACCCCAAAACCCATACCTATCCCTAAACCCTTAACCAACCAACGTACTCCATAAACCAAAACTATATCTGAACCCTTAAAATACCCAAACACCCAAAAACATATACCTCAGTACCCCAAAACATATACCCATACTTACCTTATTCAAACATTAAAAAAACATGCTTTTACCATTCATGCATTTACAACGAATTTCGTTGTAAATGTATGCGTGGTAAAAGCATATAAAATGTAATGCCATGCATTATAATGGCATTGCGGAGTCATGGTACTTTCGTAATGAAAGTATACGGAGTGATGGTATGCGGAAAGAAAGTTGCGGAATAATGGGTGTTTACCCTAAGTACATTGGTGGCACAGCGGCCCACATCTCCAGCAACATACTTCTATTTTTTCACCACCCATTTGAAAAATGCACAGGTCTCTCTCATTGATGGCCAGCACCGACATACACTTTTAGACACACCTCCCGCCACAAGTTCTAGAATCGCGAACTTTAGAGCTGGGGAGCTACGTTAGAATCTCGGCATCAGCTCAACACCCTGTGATTCCAGGCAAATTGCTTTGTCTCCCCGTGCCTACCACAAATGAATGTGTTCTTCTGTAATGTAAATTGTGCTCATGCCATGTTGTCGAGTTCGCGCTATATAATATTGCAAGGAAAAATAAAGTAGGGAAACTCGAGTTCACACACTACTGAACGCGCACTCTTAAGTGCATCAGCAGTGCACTGTGAATCGGAGCGTTTCACAGGCCTGTCACAGATAAGAAATGCTATCAAAACGAAATCCTACATAACAATATACTACTGGCCGGCAGCAATTCATACCCGGACAACGTCGGGATGGGCTGCTAGTTTTTGATATAAAAACCTTGTGTGGTGTTCATCTGTAGTGTTGTCACTGAGTTACTGTATGTGGTCACAAATGCTTAACACACTGCCTCTGAGATAGGCCTGTCTGCTCGTGCCAAGCTACCAAGGGGGTGAGCAGGGGTTATTTTAGGAGTGTAATCCCCTTATCCTGACTAGAGGCAAGGGTCCCTATTTGTCACAAGTACCTACCTGTGCCAACTAGAAACCCCCAAATGTAACAATTCTGTATTGTAGTTGTAGATCCACAAGTTCGTAGAGAGTGTGTGTCAGGGAATGCACCAGCATGACAAAGATGAAATTTTCACCTGAGAGGTTGGTGTGCTGGTAGGCACAAGCTGTGGATGTAATGCCAAAGTCCAAAATGAGTAACAAGGATGAGCACAACACGCCTGGGCTAGGGCTGTCCGATGGGGAGGACACTGGTGAGGCTTAAAGGCGTAGTTCTTCATGCTTACTTGTTTCTTGAAGTCTTCTTTTCTTTTCTGTGTTGTACTTGTTTCTTCCTTCAATCAATCAATCAATCAGATAAATTGTAAAGCGCACTACATACCCGCGAGGGTTTCAAGGCGCTGAAGGGAGGGAATGAAGGAGGTGCTGTTGCTACTGTTTGAACAGCCAGGTCTTGAGTAGTTTCCTGAAGGATAGAAGGTCTTCCGTTTGTCTTAGGATGAGTGGGAGGGTGTTCCAGGTCTAGGCAGTGCGGTGGGAGAAGGATTTGTCTCCGGCTGTGGTTTTACGGATGCGTGGGCCGGTAACCAGGGAGAGATCTGCCGGGCGGAGTTTCCTGTTGGGTACGTAGAAGGAGAGTCGGATGTTGAGATAGGTGGGCCGGTGTTGTGAAGTGCCTTGTGTGCATGGATCAGGAGCTTGAAGGATATTATTTTGTCGACAGGGAGCCAGTGCAGGTTCCTCAGGTGGGGGGTGATGTGGTCGCGGCGCGGGACGTCGAGGATCAGGCGTGCCGAGGCATTCTGGATTCTTTAAAGTCTGTTGATGAGCTTGCTCAGGGCACCGGCGTAGAGGGCGTTTCCGTAATCGAGTCTGCTGCTGACTAGGGCCTGGGTGACTGTTTTCCTTCTGTCTGTCGGGATTCATCTGTACGGAGGGTGTTGAAACAAGTGGAGGAGACAGTGTTGACTTGTATGGTCATGGTGAGTTTCGAGTCGAGGATGACTCCCAGATTGCGTGCGTGGGTGGTGGGTGCGGGGGGTGTCCCCAGTAATGCAGGCCACCAGGAGTCGTCCCATGCAGAGGGGTTGGGCCAGAGGATGAGGATCTCCGTCTTGTCTGCGTTCAGTTTGAGTTCAGTTTGAGGCGGATATGCTCCATCTATTCGGCGACGGCCTTCATTCCCTGGTGGAGGTTGGATTTGGCGGTGAAGGGGTCCTTGGTGAGGGAGAGGATCAGTTGTGTGTCGTCGGCGTAGGAGATTATGTTGAGGTCGTGCTGTCAGGTGATGCGTGCGAGAGGTGCCATGTAGAAGTTGAACAGATTCGGGCTGAGGGAGGATCCCTGCGGGACACCGCAGATGATCTCCGAGGCTTCGGATCGGAACGGGGGGAGGCGGACTCTCTGGGTTCTGCCGGAGAGGAAGGAGGAGGTCCAGTCCTGGACCTTGTCCCAGATCCCTGCGTCGTGGAGTCGTGTGCGTAGTGTGCTGTGGTTAGACGGTGTCGAAGGCGGCGGAGAGGTCCAGAAGGATGAGGGCCGCCGTCTCGCTGTTGTCCAACAGGGCCCTGATGTCGTGTGTGGCGGCGATGAGGGCGGTCTCAGTGCTGTGGTTGCTGCGGAAACCTGACTGGTAGGGGTCCAGAACGCTGTTGTCTTCGAGGTAGCAGGTGAGCTGGGTGTTGGCTATCTTCTTGATGACCTTGGCTGGGAACGGAAACAGGGAGATGGGCCGGAAGTTTTTCAATTTGCTTCCTTGCAGTTATCTTCATTGTACTGTGTAGAAAACGCTTTTTTCTTCTTCGCAGTTAGTACCTTCTTGTGGATACCTCCTCTTCTGAAAATTGTGGTTGTTTCCAATATAGCTTCAAGTTGCGCCATCTCCAGGTCCACCTGTGTTCGCCAGATACCTTAGGTCTGCTTGTGGTTCTAGGTTCGTCACCTCGTCGCCAAAATATGTAGTGAGGAAGGTCCACTCAGGAAGGTTGTAATTCAGGATGTTTTATTCATAAAGATAACAAGTAGTAAAGTTGATAACATCAAGTATATATGTGGTAGATCTAAGCCCTACCAGGAGCTGCCTGTCAGCTGCTCAGCCCATGACCAACTGTCACTCCAGCCCTCAGTCCCAACATTCTGAGGCATCATCAGACTTCAACATTCTAATGAGTCAGAGCACAGGCACAGGCTGTGCAGGGGTGGTAAACCACCTTACAATATAAATGCAGGACACTACACATTCTTATGTGAGTTTAGAGTTTATCTGTTTCTTATCTTTTATGTAATTCATTGTCAGAAGGGGCCTGTTAGGGGTGATACGAGGGTAGAGCCCTTACCGACGAGTATGGCGGCGATCACCTGGGACAGAGAACCACTAATCGGAAACCCGGGTAACTCTTGGTCCGGGTCTCTGTTACAGGACGTTGGAGGCGGAACGTGCGAGGACAACCAATCAGCTTGAGTGCAACAGGAGAAAAAGGCAGGCCTGGACGCGGAATGGGGTGACGTCGAGTCCGGAAGTAGACAGGAGGAGGAAACGCGAGGACGTCAGCAGACGGAACCGGAGGAGAAACCAGCACGAGACAAGGAACTCCACGGAGGACAGTGGGGAGGCCGAAGAGTGGTCCGAGGAGTGGTGGATACCTTCCTTCCCACAGGAGGGCGCAACCACCGCCATAACTCAGGAGAGTTACGGCTCGGACGGTGAGTGACATGCACACGGGGTATAGATTAATTAGTACGGGGAGGAGGGAGAGCGGGGGAGACGGGAGGGAAGCCGGGGCACTGTACATAGCGGCCACTAAGCACTGTTTCTCTTTGTGTGTTTTCTTCCTGCACGCGACCCTTCCCTGCGTTCGTTTCTTCCTGCAACCGACCCTTCCTAATAACCCAACCTCAGCCCCCACATTAGTCAGGTAGAAGTATGGTCTTCAGAAACACTTACAGTATCCACCCTGCTCGTTAAAGGGCGACTAGGATACTAAAATAGTTGGCATCCAGTACGACCATTCTTCAACTACACCGGGTGTGGTGGTGGTTTCTCCTTCATTGACAAAGAAGCCTTCCTATAGTCCAAACACTTACCGTCCTCTTTGTTCTTTTCCTCGATCATCCTGGGGGTCGACGGACACCAGCTCCAAGGAAGACACCAGAGGACTCTACACTCCACCAGCATCTATACATTATAACCACCTAATACAGCTGTTCTTACAATAAACCCCACAATTGACAAACTACTAAAGCCTCCTAGCTTCTCTTTCTGCCCATCCCTCCCACAGGTGGTGTCAGAAGTGGGATTGGGGGAAATGGAGACTGTTATGAAGAAGATGGCGGACAATCAGGAACAGTGAGAAAAACATGGAGAAGTTCCTGGCAGTAGCAGAGGAAGACCGCAAGAAGTTACATCGAACCCTTAAGGCACAGAGTACAGCCCAGGAAACAGTCATAGGAAAATTAGCCGAGACACTCGGCCAACCAAGACCACAAACCACTCTTCCCTCGGTAGTAATGCAAAAGTATGTGACTCGGGAGGATCACGATTTCTATTTCTCCAACTTCGAGTAAATGACTAGGGTGGCAGCATGGCCCCAGGATAAACAGGGGGCAATACTTAGGGCCATTGTTATCCGACGACCTACAAGCAGCATACCAAGCAGCAAATCCCCTGGGTCTCACACCGTATGAAGACATAAAAAGGAGTATTCTCGAACGTATGGGGATTGATACAGAAACACACAGGATCCGCTTCAGATAAATCCGGGAGGGCCCCCAGGAAACACAAAGGGCCTTGTATTATAGAGTACGGGACTTAGCAGACAGGTGGCTAAAACCGGTAAATGCTACGAAGGAGGAAATAATGGAAAAAGTATATCTTGAGCAATATTTAACATCCCTACACCCTCCTATTCAAACATGGATCAGACAACATACCCAATTGACCCTAGAAAACGCGGTGGAGATAGCTAGTGCTTTTAGCCGCGCACAAGCAAGCCAGAAAGGGAGGGAAGAACTTCCATGAAAACACCCAGAACACTGAACCTCCGCTCGGGCTGTTAGACCCACACCCCCCAGAAACCGTGACCCTTATACCCGGACCCTTACCTGTAGTATCCAGACCAACCCTCCCACAGGGGCCACAGTGTTTTCACTGTGGAGCCTATGGGCACATTGCCCGACACTGTACCCAAAAACAAGAGCCAATGGAGATAGGATTAACCCAGTCATATCTCTGTAGCACAGAGGGAAATAATTCCCTTCCTTATAATCAACAGGTGTCTGTCAACGGAGCACCTCGGGATGCCCTAATAGGTACCGGGTGCCTCCAGACTGTCATGCAACCACAAAACCTTCAATCAATCAATCAATCAGAGTACTTGTAGAGCGCGCTACTTACCCGTGAGGGTCTCAAGTTGCTGAGGGAAGGGGGGTTGCTGCTACTGCTCGAAGAGCCAGGTCTTGTGGAGACTTCTGAAGGCGAGTAGGTTTTGAGTCTGCCGTATGTGGGTAGGGAGGGTGTTCCAGGTCTTGGCGGCGAGGTAGGAGAAAGATCTGCCGCCGGAGGTCGTTCATTGGATGCGGGGGAGAGCGGCGAGGGCGAGGCTAGCGGAGCGGAGCTGGCGGGTGGGGGTGTAGAAGCTGAGTCTGCTGTTCAGGTAGGCTGGTCCGGCGTTGTGGAGTGCTGTGTGTGCGTGGGTGAGGAGCATGAAGGTGATCCTCTTGTTGACGGGGAGCCAGTGTAGGTCTCTCAGGTGGGGGGTGATGTGGCTAGGGTGGGGGACGTTGACGATCAGTCGGGCGGAGGCGTTTTGGATGCGTTGTAGTCGTCGTAGGTGTTTGGCTGGGATTCCTGCATAGAGTGCGTTGCCGTAGTCGAGTCTGCTGCTGACGAGGGCCTGTGTCACCGTTCTTCTTGTTTCGGTCGGGATCCACTTGTAGATCCTGTGGAGCATGCGGAGGGTGTTGTAGCAGAAGGAGGAGACGGCGTTGACCTGCTTAGACAAGAAGAGGGAGGAGTTGAGGATGAATCCTAGGTTGCGTGCATGGTCGGTCGGTGTTGATGCTGTTCCCAGTGTGGTCGGCCACCAGGAGTTGTCCCAGGCTGAGGGGGTGGGTCCGAGAATGAGTACCTCCGTCTTGTACGAGTTCAGCTTCAGACGGCTGCTCTTCATCCAGTCGGCGATGGCCTTCATTCCGTCGTGGAGGTTGGTTTTAGCGGTGTGTGGGTCCTTGGTGAGGGAGAGGATGAGCTGGGTGTCGTCTGCGTAGGAGATGATTTTGAGGTCGTGATGGCGGGCCACTTGTGCGAGGGGGGCCATGTAGATGTTGAACAGCATCGGGCTGAGTGATGAGCCCTGGGGGACGCCGCAGATGATGTTGGTGGCTTCGGATCAGAAGGGTGGGTGGCGGACGCTCTGGGTTCTGCCGGAGAGGAAGGACGTGGTCCAGTCAAGGGCCTTCCCTTGGATTCCGGCTTCTAGGAGGAGTGTCTTTAGAGTGCGATGGCAGACCGTGTCGAAGGCGGCCGACAGGTCCAGGAGGATGAGGACTGACGTTTCGCTGTTGTCTAGTTGGCGCCTGATGTCGTCTGTGGCAGCGATGAGGGCTGTCTCGGTGCTGTGGGTTCGTCTGAATCCGGACTGGGACGGGTCCAAGATGTTGTTGTCTTCCAGGTGGTGGGCCAATTGCCTGTTGACGATTTTATCGATGACCTTTGCCGCGAACAGGAGCAGGGAGATGGGCCGGAAGTTCTTGAGGTCCTTGGGGTCCGCCTTGGGCTTCTTGAGGAGGGCGTTGATTTCTGCGTGCTTCCAGCTTTCCAGGAATGTCACTGTTTCAAAGGAGATGTTAATGACCTTCCGTAGTTGGGGTGCGATGGCTGCGTCTGCTTTGTTGAATACGTGGTGTGGGCACGGGTCTGACGGAGATCCTGAGTGGATGGAGTTCATGACCTTGCGTGTCTCGTCGTCGTTGGACCAGGAGGTCAGGCGGATGGAGCTGGTGGTGTTCACAGAGGAGGTGGAGTCTGGCGTAGTCGGGCAAGTCGTGGGGTTGAATCTGTCGTGGATGTCAGTGATCTTGAGGTGGAAGAAGATGGCTGGTGAGTCGCACAGTTCTTGTGAGGGCGGGATGGCGTTGGCGTTGGCGCTCGGGTTGGAGAGTTCCTTTACGATGCTGAAGAGCTCTTTGCTGTTGTGTGCGTTGTTGTCCAAGCGGTCTTTGAAGGAGGATCTCTTGGCTAATCTGATGAGGTGGTGATGTCTGCGGGTGGCGTCCTTGTGGGCTGCGTGGTTGTCCGTGTGCGTTCGTGGAGCCATATTTTCTCCAGTTTCCGGCATACGCATTTGGAGGTCTGGAGCTCGTCGGTGAACCAGGTGGCTCTCTTGCTGGCGTTGTTGTTGGAGGGTTCCTTGAGCGGGGCGAGGGTGTTGGCGCAGTCGTCGATCCACTGTCTGAGGTTGCGGGCTGCGGCGTCTGGGTTGGTGGGGTCAGTGGGTGGGTTCTGGGCGAGGGTGGTGATCAGCCAGTCTTCGGTGACTTTGCTCCAGCAGCGGCGAGGCAGCTTTTGGGTGCGGTGGTGGGCGGTTGTTTTCTTGAAGGTGAAATCGATGCAGTGGTGGTCAGTCCAGTGGAGTTCGGTGGTGTGATCGAAGGCGACGTGGGTGCCTGTGGAGAAGACGGGGATCCAGCGTGTGGCTGGCAGCGTGGGTGGGTGTGGTGACGAGTTGTCTGAGGCTGAGGTTGGCGAGGTTATCGATCAGGGTGGCGGAGTTGGCGTTGTTGTTGTTCTCGAGGTGGAAGTTCCGGTCCCCGAGGAGGATGTAGTCCGTGGAGGCGAGTGCGTGGGTGCTGGCGAAGTCGGCGATGGAGTCGCTGAACTGAGCCCAGGGTCTAAGGGGTCTGTAGATGCGTGTTCCTCTGAGGGTGGTGTTGGGGCTGGGGTGGATCCGGAAGTGCGGGTGTTTGGCAGTGTTGAGGGTGTCGTCTCCATGGGTGGCGACCTTGAGGGTGGACTTATGGACTATGGCTATTCCTTCTTCGGTTCCGTTGACGCGATTCCTGTGGGTGATCTTGTAGCCGTCCGTGATGGCTATGGTGATGTCGGGCCCCGAGGAGTCGTTCCACCAGGTCTCTGTCAGGAAGGCCAAGTCTGGGGCGGAGGTGTCGAGCAGATCCCAGAGCTCGACAGGCGTGTTGCGTGCGGAGCGGGTGTTGAGGAGTAAGCAGCGGAGGTGGTTGGGTCCAGTCCTTGGAGGTTTGGTGGTTCTGTCGCAGGTGAAGCTGCAGGTGCGGCAGGAGAACGGTCCGTGGGTCCGTTTCGGGGTGGCCTAGAAGCAGGTGTGGTTTCGGCCTGCGTTAAGTGCGCGGAGGCTGCTGGGGTCATAGTGGAGTCTCGTGTCGTGGCGTTCACGGGGGCCAGGGGTTCTGGCGCTGGGCGCGGTCCAGGCGCGGACCGGCGCAGACGGGCTTGCCTTAGGCGCGGCCGCGCAGCTGCCGCCATTGTAAGGGGAGCTGGGAGGGAGGAGCAGCTGGGAGGCATGAGTTAGCGAATGGGCACGGGGCGGGCCACAGGGGCAGCAACAGCGGGAACAGTGAGCAGTGGGCACGGGGGTGAGAAAAACAGCGCCCAGGAATGGGCAGCAAAAACCAAGGGTGCAAGGGCACAAGCGCTGGTGGAGCTGCAGCGGGGGGGAGCGACCTACCTGACAAGGTCAAGGCTCGCTCTCCTCACGGCGTGCTGCCACCAATTTAAGGGGAGCTGTGAGGCAGGGGTTAGCGAATGGGCGCGGGCGGGCCGCAGGGGCAGCAGCTGCGGGAACAGTGAGCAGTGGGCACGGGGGGCCTGGAAAAAAAATGCCCAGGAATGGGCAGCAAAAACCAAGGTTACAAGGGCACAAGCGCTGGTGGAGCTGCAGCGGGGGGAGCGACCTACCTGGCAAGGTGAAGGGTTGGTCTCCTCACTGCGCGCTGCCGCCAATTTAAGGGGAGCTGGGAGGGAGGAGCAGCTGGGAGGCGGGAGGCAGGGGTTAACGAATGGGCACGGGGGGTGGAGCCGCAGGGGCAGCAGCGGCGGGAACAGTGAGCAGTGGTCACCGGGGGCGAGGAAAAACAGCGCCCAGGAATGGGCAGCAAAATCCAAGGGTGCAAGGGCACAAGCGCTGGTGGAGCTGCAGCGGGGGGGGGTGTCAGAAACACAGGGAACTGTAATTATTATATGTGTCCATGGGGATCAAAAACGATACCCCAAAACAAAAGTAGCAGTACAACATGACCCAGAGATAGAACCCGTAAAGCTGGATGTTGGACTCATACCTAAGTGGCTGGAACCCTTTATTCTTGGAAGAGATTACCCCTATTTAGAAGACATCCTGAAAGAAAAAAAGACCAGTGAAGATGAATGTAGAGAGACAGCGCCTTTTTCCTTCCTTACAGATGAGGAATGGCCATCCTCCAAACAAAGGCAGAGCAAAAACCAAAAAAAGAAAGAAAAGCGTGATTGGACACATGTA
Source organism: Lissotriton vulgaris (assembly GCF_964263255.1). Taxonomy (NCBI): domain Eukaryota; kingdom Metazoa; phylum Chordata; class Amphibia; order Caudata; family Salamandridae; genus Lissotriton; species Lissotriton vulgaris. The sequence continues at coordinate 101,497 of NW_028251362.1, read as the reverse complement.
CCATTAACCAAGAAGGCTGACGACTGTCTTTGGGAACATGATCCACAGTTCTATACTGCACAAAGAGAAGACCCATCTCTAAGAGAAGCATGGAATAAGGCAGTGGAAATCGAAGACCCCCAAAATGTAGGTCCCCAATTCTTAAAAATAAAAGGGTTGTTATAGAGGAAGGGAGGGAGAGACCAGAAACCACAGTTATTAGTCCCTCAACCCTTTAGAGAGAAAGTCCTGTTTTGAGCACATTCACCTTTTAGGGGGCCACTTTGGAGGGGATAAAACAGAGAGCACTATACTAGCCCAATTTTCCTGGCCTGGGATATACCATCAATTCGGGAAGTACTGTCAAGAATTCCCCATTTGCCAGAAGAACAGCAGGTATAAACCACCTCCAGCTCCTCTTCAACCTCTTCCGGTTATCGATGAACCCTCCTACCGAGTGGGGATGGATTTAATCGGTCTCCTGTTACCCTCCCGCAGTGGGTGTAGGTATGTCTTAGTCATTGTTGATTATGCAACACGGTTCCCGAAGCCATTGCCTTGCGCCACCCTAATACCACCCAGATTGCTAAAGCAAGGATATCTTTTTGCTCAAGGGTCAGATTTCCCAAAGAAATCATTACGGATCAGGGGACACCCTTTGTCTCCAGAATAATGAGACAGGTCTGTCAACAGCTTAAGATAAAGCAGATTTTTACAGCAGCTTACCATCCTCAAACAGATGATCTTGTTGAGAGGTATAATGCGACACTTAAAACAACCTTTAAAATATTGTTAAACCTTGAATATTGAAAGTGGGAAGACTTGTTACCTCTAGCCCTTTTTGCCATAAGATGTTAACCCCAGAAAACACGGGGTATTCCCCGTTTGAACTCCTGTATGGTAGGCAACCCCGTACCCTTCTGGATATGGCCAGAAAGGAGTGGGAAGAAGAAAGGGGGGGCAAAGCACATCCAGAGTATGTATGGAGTCTAAAATCTCATTTAGCACAAGTCAAAAACATAGTCAGAACTCATTTAGAGCAAGCACAAGAAAGACAAAAGAGACAGTATGACAAAATGCTGCTGAGAGAACCTTGAACACAAGCGATATGGTTCTTCTCATGATGCCTGTGAGAAGTTGGCCTGGTATATGATGTTCACTATTCTAGTGAGCACCTTGTACCAGTCCAAACAACCCTTATGGTGATGGTTGTAAAGTCAACCTTATAGACCAGCTATCCTAGAGGTAGCATGTACAGAACAGCCTTAGGCTAAAAGACTCTTGAGGGCGTGTAAAGCCAGCTGTTTTTTCATATGTAACCCCTTGAATATCAAATGAAAGGACACCACACAGGATATATATATAAAATATATATGTATTTATTTACTAACACACTCCTCTGAACTCTTTATGAGATCAGAGGCAAAAGCACATAAGTTATACTCAGAAATACTTTAAATAGCACAATTTACAGTTAGGCCCTAGGGGCGCGTAAAACCATATACTAAATAAGTGGTATAAGAACCACGACTTGGGAAAGGAGAAGGCCTAGGGAATCGCTGGGGCTACACTATCTGACCCTTAGGTTAGGAGTAGAAAGCCCACAGGCGGCGCGTGCAGAGTCAGTACTCTCACATGAGAGTCAATAGAAAGTCAATAGGAACGTAAAAAGGTAAGTAATGAAGATTTAGTACACTTCTGTTCTAACTAGGATTACACAACTAACAAAACTAGACACTAGGATAGTCAATCCCTACAGGAGCACCGAAGAACTCCCGTTACCTCACCCACGGGCTGCGGGTGCATAGGTGTCAAAGTGTGTCGGGTTTTCCCGTTGTTTCCTACGGAGCCTTGGAAGAAGATGCAGCAGGCGACCAGGAGGAAGATGTTCGTGTGGATCCAAGGGTGGATCGAGGATGAAGGAGACCTGAAAGCAGAGGGGACAGAGATTAGGTCACATGCCTGTGACCGGGTGGAACCAGGGAGGAACCAGACGTCGTTGAGGAGCAGTCAGGTGCTGTCGTGAAGCTTGTCTCTGCAGCCACGCGGACCAGGAGGCGTTGAGGATGACCAGGTGCTGGAGAGGAGCTGTCCCACGAAGGTTCTCGCAGATGGAGGGGTCGACTTCAAGATCGGAGCCAACAAGCCTAAGCAAAGGCAACCCACGCAGGATACACAAAGAGCTTCTGGTGCAGACCAGGAGGGTCTGAGGTACTTCACCTTTTCAGGGAAGCCAGTGCCAGTCTGGAGCAACCAGACCAGCCATGGATTTCCAAAAGGATCGTCGTCGCAGGGCTACTAGCCAACTGGCCAGCAACCAGGACAACGCGTCGAGCAGAACACAAGCAGAAGGGCCCCACGCAGATCTCGTGGAGTGTGGAGGGCTGGTCTTCGGTGCAGGTGGAGCTCGGTGTCGGGGTGTCTCAGTCCCCAGTGCACAGCTTCGAGGATGCCTCAGGAGCTGTGCTGTTAGCAAGTTGAAGACCTTCCAAGTTGCCTGGGTCCACGGGTTCAGAAGCCCTCCACGGCGCTCAGCTGTGCTGGAGTCGTGCAGTGGGGTCAGAGAGGTCCGGGAGTCGAGGTCTTGTGAGGCTCTGTGCTCGGGTTCCGACGGGAACGGGGACAAAGCAAGCCGACGAGTTGCTGGGTGGTGCCTGGTTGCCCAGGGTGGTCACTCCTTGGTCACAAGGGAGATTTCTTCAGTCTTCTGCTCTGGTGAATGTCGAAGGGTCCAGAGTTTCGTCTTCAGTTTTCAGTTCGATTCCAGGATTAATCTAAAGACTCCTGGGTCAGCTCCTACCTTTACACAACTAAAGGGGGCTGGTTTAGTTTCTAGGTCCCTCCTGTGGGTGGGACCAGGAAGGGGGGTAGTTTGAACTGGGGTATGCATGAAGCACCTAGTGTGCCTCAGGCAGTGTCTCAATCTATTCAGCCCTGCCTGTCCCAATACACATCCTCCTGTCTGGGGTGGTGCTCGCACCTCCCCAAGCAGGAAACCTATTGTCCAAACCTCCGTGACTGGAAGGACTCCCAGCAGCAGGAGGTCAGACTTGTGTCTGTGGCAGCAGCATCCATTTTGTGATGCTGGGGCTCTGGTTAACTTTAACCGGGATCGTTGGACTTAACAGGTCTTCTCCCTCTGGAAGGGTGGAATGCTACCCCCGTCGCCAGAATTGGTGAGGGAGTAGTATTCCAAAACGTATGACACCTTACACAACATGTTTAGATAAAGCTAAACCAAAGTTAGCATTCAACTGCGAGGATTATAATGCACTTAAGAGTATATGGTATGGCGATATCATAGAACAGCTAGAAGGACATAGTTCCGCAAGCTGCAGACAGGCTCAGCTCATGCTAGAGCACCATCTCACACATAACCAAGCACTCTGCCTCCAGGATTGTTAAGGCCTGCCATAGGAGTGACTTATAGGTTACTATGTGTCTATATGTAAGTAGGTATAGGAATACTACACCTAAGCAAGGGGTGATTACACGACCTTACCCCAGCTGAGTGATCAGCCAGTTGTGTCTATTTGAGTGGCCAGCCAGGGGTGGCATAATACATGCTGCAGCCCCTGGTAGGCCTTGGTTACACCTATGCTCTTAGTACCTAGGGTACACTTCTACAGGGGCTGATAAGGTGAACAAATTCCCAATTGTGGATGTACCTAGAGTAAATGGTGTGAATTTAGAGAGAGTGCATCTGGGCTGTGGGTCTGATTAGCATGCCCACAGCCACATCTAAGTCGAAAACCAGTAAAGCAAAAGCAAAAAGTGGGGGTGACCATAGGAAGCAGACCCTACTCTTTTACACAACCCCGCCCCTCCCCCCCCAAACTTAGGGACATTAAACTAACCGTGGCCAGTTGAGTCTTCATTTTCTAAGTGGAAATATCTGGAGAGTCCATCTGCATTGGCATGGTCAGTCCCAGGTCTATGTTCCACTGTAAAGTCCATCCCCTGTAGGGACATGGACCACCTAAGAAGTTTGGGATTTTCACCCTTCATCTGATTTAACCATAGGAGGGGCTTGTGGTCTGTCTGAATCTTGAAGTGAGTGCCAAACAAGTATGGCCTCAGCTTCTTCAGGTCCCAAACCACAGCAAATGCCTCCCTCTCTATAGCTGACTAACATTTCTCTCTAGGGGTCAGCCTTCTGCTTATAAAAGCAATGGGCTGGTCTTGACCATCTATATTCAGTTGTGAAAGCACAGCTCCCACACCCAACTCAGAAGCATCTGTTTGAACTATGAACTCTTTGGAGTAATCTGGACTTTTCAGAATAGGTGCAGTACACATGGCCTGCTTCAGGTCATCAAATGCCTTTTGACAGCTAACTGTCCACTGAACTTTCTTTGGCATCTTTTTGGAAGTGAGATGATTCAGTGGTGTCACAATGGACCCATAGTTTTTCACAAACTTCCTGTAGTACCCAGACAGGCCCAATAAAGCTCTGACCTGTGTCTGGGTGGTTGGAGGAGTCCAGTCTCTGATGGTCTGGATCTTCCTCTCCAGTGGCTGAACCTGACCCCCACCTACTAGGTGGGCCAGGTACACAACCCTGCTCTGCCCTATCTGGCACTTTGTGGCCTTGATAGTGAGGCCTGCCATGGCAGGGCCTCTAAAACATTCCTCAGTTGGACCAGGGGATCCTCCCAGGTGGAGCTAAAGACAGCAATATCATCTAGATAAGCTGCACAATAGTCATCCAGTCCTGTGAGAACTTGATTCACCAGCCTTTGGAAAGTGGCAGGTGCATTCTTCAAGCCAAAGGGCATTACCACAAATTGATAATGTCCTCCTGGGGTCGAAAATGCTGTCTTGGCTTTTGCATCCTCAGCTAACCTGATTTGACCCGACAGCAGGCTACTGGCAAATGTGCTCAAGAACTTGGCAGAAGCCAATCTATCAATGAGCTCATCTGCCCTGGGGATGGGGTGGGCATTTGTCCTAGTGACAGCATTGAGACCTCTGTAGTCCACACCAAACCTCATCTCTCTCTTACCATCTTGGGTGAGATGTTTTGGCACCAGGACTACTGGAATGGCCCAAGGGCTCTCTGAGGGTTCAATAACTCCCAGCTCCAACATCTTTTGGACCTCTGTCCTTATGCAGTCCCTGGCATGGTCAGGTTGTCTGTAGATCTTACTCTTGACAGGCAGACTGCCACCAGTGTCCACCTCATGGGTGCACCAGCTTGTCTGACTTGGGGTCAGAGAAAACAAATGTCTGAAGGACTGCAGAACTTGTCTACAATCCTGTTGCTGATGGTCAGAGAGGCTGTCTGAAAAGACCACACCATCCACTGAGCCATCATTAGGGTTTTGAGTAAGTAGGTCTGGGAGAGGGTCACTCTCTTCCTCCTGCCCCTCATCTGTAGCCATGAGCAAGCCCGTGTCTGCCCTGTCGACAAATGCTTTAAGTCTGTTGACATGAAGCACCCTGTGGGGGCTTCTGGGAGTCGCAAGGTCCACCAAGTAGGTGACTTCGCCCTTCTGTTCAACTATTGTATGGGGTCCAGGCCATTTGTCCTGGAGTGCTGCTGGGGCCACTGGCTCCAACACCCACACTTTCTGTCCTGGCTGGTACACAGTCAGCACAGCCTTTTGGTCATGCCAAGCTTTCTGTAATTCTTGGCTGGCCTCAAGGTTTTTGGAAGCCTTATTCATATACTCAGTCATCCTGGAGCGGAGACCAAGTACATAGTCCACTATGTCATGCTTAGGCTTTTTGAGAGGTAACTCCGATCCTTCCTTCACAAGACATAGGGGACCCCTTACAGGATGCCCAAACAAAAGTTCAAAAGGGCTGTAGCCAACCCCCTTTTGTGGGACCTCTCTGTAAGCAAGCAGAAGGTAGGGTAAAAGAATGTCCCATCTTCGCCTCCGCTTTTCAGGTAACCCTTTTATCATCCCTTTGAGGGTCTTGTTGAATCTTTCCACAAGCCCATTACACTGTGGGTGATAGGGGGTGGTGAACTTATAGTTGACACCACACTCCTTCCCCATTGCAGTTAAATTTCCGGACATGAAGTTTGCACCTCTGTCAGAGACAACCTCCTTTGGAAACCCCACTCTGGAGAAAACTCCAAGAAGGGCCCTTGCCACAACAGGAGCTGTTGTGGTCCTCAGGGGAATAGCTTCTGGATACCTGGTGGCATGATCCACTACCACCAGTATAAATCTGTGCCCAGATGCTGTTTGGGGGTCCATTGGTCCTACAATGTCTATCCCCACTCTTTCAAAGGGTACCCCCACCACAGGTAGTGGTATGAGGGGGGCCTTTGTGGTGCCACCTGATTTGCCATTGGCTTGGCAGGTAACACAGGAGCGACAAAACTCTCAGTCCCCAGTGCACAGCTTCGAGGATGCCTCAGGAGCTGCGCTGTTAGCAAGTTGAAGACTTTCCAAGTTGCCTCGGTCCACGGGTTCCGACGCCTTCCACGGGGCTCAGCTGTGCTGGAGACGTGCAGTGGGGTCAAAGAGGTCTTGGAGTCGAGGTCTTGTCAGGTTCTGTGCTCGGGTTCCGGCGGGAATAGGGACAAAGCAAGCCGTCGAGTTGCTGGGTGGTGCTTGGTTGCCCAGAGTGGTCACTCCTTGGCCACAAGGGAGATTTCTTCAGTCTTCTGCTCAGGTGAATGTCGAAGGGTCCAGAGTTTCGTCTTCAGTTCGATTCCAGGATTAATCTAAAGTCTCCTGGGTCAGCTCCTACCTTTATACAACTAAAGGGGGCTGGTTTCGTTTCTAGGTCCCTCCTGTGGGTGGGACCAGGAAGGGGCGGGGGGGTTACACCCCCTCTCCTTTGGTCAGTTTCGTGCCAGAGCAGGGGCTGGAGTGCCCCAGCAACTGGTTTGAACTAAGGTATGCATGAAGCACCTAGTGTGCCTCAGGCAGTGTCTCAATCTAATTCTTTAATCAAGGATGAGGGAGGTAGAAGTGTTGATCCATTCAACTTCCACTCTATATATCAAAAATCAATGGAGAATGGATCACTTGTGAACTACAGCACTGTTTTTTTTTGGGGGGGGGGGGGGGGGGGACGCCCTTCTTAAGAAACCCTCATACACGCACGTTATTCGGTAAGGTGGTATATCTTGATTCTCCACCAAGCAACGTAGTGTGGGTGCATCATCATAGGGCTCTTTTTTTGTATATATGCAACCTCTACCAGGAGGTACCCACTGGTATTGTAGCAGTGTTCCAGAAATAGTGCTCCTAGAAAGTGAAAAAGTTTAAAAATCCTTGGAGCTAAAAAATAAATTTATTTAAGATATAGATCAAGGATACTAAAAACAAAAAAAAAAAAGGAAGCTGTAATGAAAGGTCGAGTTACTGGACCCTCTGTACATAGATAATGGTCAACATGTTTCAGCCCCACTATGCCCAGCCGGGTCTATGGGGCTTTCGTCAGGCCCGAGATGGAATATATTAAAAGATTAATAATACTTGCACGATTTGTGTAGTATCACTGTGGAGTGATTCCCCACGTGTTTGTTCTACAAGGTCAGTAGTACCTGTGAATAAAAGAATAACTTTATAGTTATCTTGTTTTGCATACTGCCCTATGATCGTAACTAACAAACTCTTGTTGTGAATTATTTTATAGGAAGAAGATTAGGAGTATATCGGTGAACTCAACACCAAGGCGTTACAAGTTTGATCTAAATTCGTTAATAAACAATTCGCTAATACAGTTCAAGTGTACGTGTCTTCATTTCTTATCAAAAAGAACATGTGTTGTGATCTATTGGATACCCAGATTGTCACTGTATTAATATCCAAACTGGTTGTTCTTTATATCGATGACTCTACTTTTGCACTCCTGTACGGAAAATTAGTGAAGGACATCTCGCTTTCTATCTACATGCGTGTAAAAATAAACATCAACTTGATGACTAACGATATTGAACAGTTTACGCTAATCTATATCTGAGACAAACTTGTTAGACTGATACTTAGTGGGTAGAATGAAAAGCGCGGCGTTCTATATGGGAAATTACTCATAGTCTTATAGCATCTAAACTCATGCTGGATAAAGAGACAAACATCGCGCTTTGCACCAAGTGCGCGTTATTTACTTATAAAACTCATACCTTGGTTTTCACGAAGCGAATTTGCATCGGGGATTAGAGAGGCGCTTTATTCATCAGCTGTAGTGTGAGGCAGCAAGTTTAGAATACAGAACAATCTTACTTGGTGGATGAAAATGCCTCTATCGGCGTGGCGGAACTCACAGGCTCTGCAGGATTTCCTCTCTGGTGCTGTCTCTGCCCCCGGAAATGGTGGCCAATATCACCTGGTCCTCTTTTAGTGTGGCTAGTTAATAAATACTGAAAAGAGACTGCCGTATGTAGTATATACGAAAAGAATCATCTAAAAGTAAAGAATCTTGGGAGTGAAAGCACAAATTATTCTTTCCATATATTTTTAGTTGTTAAAGATATAGATCCTGTTTAGGTTGAAATAAAGGAAAGGCTACTTTTTTCTATATAATCAGTTAGCTGACTTCCCTCAGAAATGGTCGCCTGTACCACATGATCCTCTTTTAGTGAACACAGAAAAGAGACTACCATGTGTAGTGTACATGAAAAGGATAAAAACCTACGGTTTTGATGCATTTTGAACCAAGATATGATGTACTAATCGTGTTTGAAGATGCAAGTCTTTGTAGATTGAAATAAAGGAAGGGCTACTGTTTCAATATAATCAATTAGCTGACTGTTGGGGTGGACACTGATTTTACTGTGGTTCATATACCTATAGCTGTTAGTTGGTATTTATTCAGAAAAAATTGTGCCATTGTATATCATCATTCATCCCTTCGCCGTTGGTTTTCAATCGGTCTACCCATCTTTGTTCCTTTTCATATAGTATTTTTTCCGCATTGATGTTTTTTATGGTATAGACAATATGGAATCTGCACCCATCTGAAAAGTATTCTTTAGCAGTCTCTATTGTCCTCAATATGTATAAAAGTGCAAGATCTTGTAATAAATAGGTCCGGACTGTTGCAAAGTTTCTTATTCAAATTCTTTAGGACAATAGAGACTGCTAAAGAATACTTTTCAGATGGGTGCTGATTCCATATTGTCTATTGCATTTTTTGGGCCGTGCCCTTGAAGGAACAGACGGGGTTGTGTTCCTTGGATTCACAAGCACCATCGCCATAACTTTTGAGCCACAGGTGGAAGCAGGTGCTGTTTTGTTTTGCCTCAACCCTTGCTCTTTGAAATAAGATGTTTTTTATGGTCAACATTTCTATGATTGTCCATTTTATGTCATCAGCTTTGTGATTTTATTTCAATCTACAAAGACTTGCATCTTCAAACACGATTAGTACATCAAATCTTAGTTCAAAATGCATCAAAATCCTTAGGTTTTTATCCTTTTCATGTATACTACACATGGTAGTCTCTTTTCAATGTTCACTAAAAGAGGACCATGTGGTACAGGCGACCATTTCTGAGGGAAGTCAGCTAACTGATTATATAGAAAAAAGTAGCCTTTCCTTTATTTCAACCTAAACAGGATGTATATCTTTAACAACTATAAATATATGGAAAAATTAATTTGTGCTTTCACTCCCAAGATTCTTTACTTTTAGATGATTCTTTTCGTATATACTACATACGGCAGTCTCTTTTCAGTATTTATTAACTAGCAACACTAAAAGAGGACCAGGTGATATTGGCCGCCATTTCCTGGGGCAGAGACAGCACCAGCGAGGAAATCCCGCAGAGCCGGTGAGATCCGCCACGCCGATAGAGTCATTTTCATTCCACCAAGTAAGATTGTTCTGTATTCTAAACTTGCTGCCTCACACTACAGGTGATGAATAAAGCGTCTCTTTAATCCCCGATGCAAATTTGCTTCGTGAAAACCAATGTATGAGTTTTATAAGTAAATAACGCACACTTGGTGCAAAGCGCGATGTTTGACTCGTTATCCAGCATGAGTTTAGATGCTATAAGACTATGAGTAATTTCCCATATAGAACGCCGCGCTTTTCATTCTACCCACTAGGTATCAGTCTAGCAAGTGTGTCTCCGATGTAGATTAGCGTAAACTGTTCAATATCGTTAGTCATCAAGTTGATGTTTATTTTTACACACATGTAGATAGAAAGCTAGATGTCCTTCACTAATTTTCCGTACAGGAGTGCAAAAGTAGAGTCATCGATTTAAAGAACCACCAGTTTGGATATTAATACAGTGACAATCTGGGTATCCAATAGATAACAACATATGTTCTTTTTGATAAGAAATGAAGACACACGTACAATTGAACTGTATTAGTGAATTGTTTATTAACGAATTTAGATCAAACTTGTAACGCCTTGGTGTTGTGTTCACCGATATACTCCTAATCTTCTTCCTATAAAATAATTCACAACAAGAGTTTGTTAGTTACGATCATAGGGCAATATGCAAAACAAGATAACTATAAAGTTATTCTTTTATTCACAGGTACTACTGACCTTGTAGAACAAACACGTGGGGAATCACTCCACAGTGATACTACACAAATAGTGCAAGTATTAGTAATCTTTTAATATATTCCATCTGGGTCCTGACGAAAGCCCCTTACACCCGGCTGGGCATAGTGGGGCTGAAACATGTTGACCATTTTCTATGTATAGAGGGTCCAGTAACTCGACCTTTCATTACAGCTTACTTTTTTTGTTTTTTAGTATCCTTGATCTATATCCTTAATCAATGTCTTTTTTAGATCAAAGGATTTTTAAACTTTTTCACTTTACTGTAGCACTATTTCTGGAACACTGCTACAATACCAGTGGGTACCTGGTGGAGGTTGCCTATATACAAAAAAAGAACCCTATGATGATGCACCCACACTACGTTGCTTGGTGGAGAATCAAGATATACCACCTTACCGAATAACATGCGTGTATGAGGGTTTTTTAAGAAGGGCGTCCCCCCCCCCCAAAAAAACGGTGCTGTAGTTCACGAGTGTCTCAATCTATTCAGCCCTCCCTGTCTCAATACACATCCTCCTGTCTGGGGTGGTGCTCGCACCTCCCCAAGCAGTAAACCTATTGTCCAAACTTCCGTGACTGGAAGGACTCCCAGCAGCAGGAGGTCAGGCTTGTGTCTGTGGCAGCAGCATCCATTTTGTGATGCTGGGGCTCTGGTTAACTTTAACCGGGATCGTTGGACTTAACATGTCTTCTCCTTCTAGAAGGGTGGAATGCTACCCCCGTCGCCAGAATTGGCAAGGGGGTAGTATTCCAAAGCTTATGACACCTTACACGACATGTTTAGATAAAGCCAAACCAAAGTTAGCATTCAACCGCAAGGATTATAATGAACTTAAGAGTATATGGTATGGCGATATTATAGAACAGCTAGAAGGACATGGTTCCGCAAGCTGCAGACAGGCTCAGCTCATGCTAGAGCACCATCTCACACATAACCAAGCACTCTGCCTCCAGGATTGTTAAACCCTACCATAGGAGTGACTTATAGGTTACTATGTGTCTATATGTAAGTAGGTATAGGAATACTACACCTAAGCAAGGGGTGATTACACGACCTTGCCACAGCTGAGTGATCAGCCAGTTGTGTCTATTTGAGTGGCCAGCCAGGGGTGGCATAATACATGCTGCAGCCCCTGGTAGGCCTTGGTTACACCTATGCCCTGAGTACCTAGGGTACACTTCTACAGGGGCTGATAAGGTGATCCAATTCCCAATTGTGGATGTACCTAGAGTACATGGTTTGAATTTAGAGAGAGTGCATCTGGGCTGTGGGTCTGATTAGCAGGCCCACAGCCACATCTAAGTCGAAAACCAGTAAATCAAAAGCAAAACGTGGGGGTGACCATAGGAAGCAGACCCTACTCTCCTACAATGCCTAGCTCAGAACATAAACTAATAGGCCAATGGCAGGGACCTTTCAGAATAGCAGAGAAAATAACTCCTGTTACATACCGCCTAGAGCTGGATCCCCATAACAAGAGAAACACTCAGATAAACCATGTGAATTTGTTGAAAAAGGGGATGGGTCCTATACCCACACTGGTATCTCTAACAGAGAAATCCGCTCCTTTATTCCATCAGAGCATAGATAATGACCTGCACCCATACCTCAGACAGAACCTCTGTGAACAATTGTCTTCTCTACAGGAAGTGTTTTCCACAACCTCGGGAAAGCCCTCTCTAAAACAACATGAAATCCATACAATCCCTGGGAAAAAGGTACGGCTACGTCCCTACCATTTACCTGAGTCAAGAAGAGAAGACATAGAGCAAGAGGTACAACAGATGCACAGAATGGGGATCATTGGACCCTCGCATAGCGAATGGAACTCACCTAAAGTAATAGTTCCTAAGCCCGACGGGTCGAACCGCTTTTGTATCGACTTCCGCGAGGTCAATAAGATATCCTGGTTCGATGCATATCCCCTACAACGGGTTGATGAGATGGTGGAGAAACTGGGAAGAGCACTATACATTAGCACACTAGACCTATGTAAGGGCTATTGGCAGGTCCCTCTCAGAGAACAAGACAGGGAAAAAACAGCTTTCTCCACTCGTGGGGGCTTGCATCACTTTTTGGTATTGCCTTTTAGTTTACATGGGGCTCCTGCTACGTTTCAAAGATCAATGAACCATGTACTCAGACCTTGCAGTGACTTTGCGGCTGCATACCTTGATGATATGCTACTATGTTATGTTACTGGGTACTTATGAAGCGCACAGCTACTCCCTGGAGTGTCCCGGCGCTGGGAAAAAAAAGAAACCAGTAGCAGAGCAGAGCAGTCCAACCCAGGGCAGTTGACTTATTGTGAGAAAAGCCAAGTTTTTAGTCCCCGTCTAAAGCTGATAAGGTCCTGGGCTTAACCAAGGGCTGGCAGAAAGTTATTCCAGAGCCGAGAGGCTACCACCTGAAAGGAGCGCCTGCCCTGGCAAGAGCGTGTGAATCTGGGAATCCGCGAAAGCAACTGGTTGGAAGATTTCAGGTTTCTGGATGGAACATAGTGTTGACATCTGTTTCTCAAATATAAGGCCCCCATATTGTGGAAGGCCTTATAAGCCAGCTCCAGGGCTTTGAAATGTGTCCTCTCCGGTACCGAAGGCCAGTGCAAGGATCTCAGCAGGGGGGTCATGTGAGTCCTGAGGTCCACCATGAGTATGGCTCTAGCCGCGGCATTTTACACTACTTGTAAACGGTTAAGAAGATAATCAGGAAGACCCACATAAAGAACATTCACATAATCAAGTTGTGATAGAATTGGAGCCTGAACCACTGTTTTCCTATGGGAGACTGGGAGTAATGGGAGAAAATTTCTCAACATTTTCAATAGGCCAAAACATGTGCCTGACACTGCCTGGACCTGGGACTTCATTGACAAGCCTGTGTCCATTTTCACCCTGAGATTCTTGACAGTTGTGGCTAAATTCACAGGGGGAGACATATTCTGTGGCCCCCATTCACGCCACTCTTCCCCCGGAGTTTGACCGAAAAAGATGATTTCTGATTTTTCAGAATTGCACAGTAGTTGATTCTGTTTAAACCACTCAAATACTGCTGACAAGCAGAAGTTGATCTTATTTCCATTCAGGGCTTCTTTCTTGCCACACATGAACAACAGTTGTGTATCATCGGCGTAAGATATCATAGTAGCGCCAAATTGTTCTGCTAAAGGTGCTAAAGGGCCCATGAACACATTAACCTGGTTAACATATTTTTCCAAAACCTTGGAGAAGGCAATAGCGAAATTGGTCTGCAATTGCTGGCTACCGAAGGGTAGGCTGAAGGTTTTTTTTTTAAAGCGGGAGAATTTTCCCATGCTACCAACTGTCCGGCATCAATCCTTCTGACAAAGAGAGGTTCAAGATCCTGTTGACCGCCGGATTAATCACCTCTGCAATTGAAGCCAATATTTTCACAGGGCAGGGTTTAGAAGGGGAACCAGATTTTAGGGTTCTCATTATCTTCAATGAGCCCTCCAGCGCAAAGGGAGGAAAGTGAACTAGGGTTCCTCCCGCGTTAGATGAGGCAGGAGGAAGCTTACCAGTGATGTCAGTCTTTATGGCGGGCGCTACCCCAAGTTTGAATGGTGGTAATCTTCGTATGGAAATACTGTGCAATGCGGGTTATCCACTCATTGGTAGGGGTAAAGAGACTGGTGGTGGCACAAGGGGAGGAGAAGTCTTTTACTATTTTAAACAGTTCCTTACTTCCGTTCCCAGCTTTCTCAATTTTTAAGGACAGAAAGTTCGTTTTTTCCAGTCGGACTTTGGCGTAGTGTGCTTTTAATGCCACTTTATAATCCAATTTATCCTCATAATTGAAATTCTTCCCCCAGACTCTCTCTAGACGCTTGCATGTACTCCTGCTTTTCCTAAGAGTCTCCGTGAACCATGGGGCTGAGGCTCTGCCACCATTAGCTACACGGGACTTGAGAGGGGCAAGCTCGTTTACACGAGATTCAAGCCAGTTGTCTAGTGAGTGTACATCATCCAATAAGTTACCACTAGAACAAATAGGGTGAGTTATAAGGGCGCTGTCTAAGGCTGCCATAGTCATCTGATTAAAAGATCTAAAGCTACTGGTACATGACGTACATTGAGTTACAGAGTGAGGATTTTTTTATGCTTAATCTGTAAGCAAGTAAGCAATGGTCCGACCAAACAATAGGGCAGGGCGGCTCCACATCAATGTTATCTGTAGAAAAAATCTGATCCAAAATGTGGCCCCCTTCATGTGTAGGGTAGGAAACAAAGGGGATCAGGTTAAGCATACAGAGAGATTCATTCAATGTCAGGGTCTCAGGGTTATTGCATTGATCCATATGGATATTAAAATCCCCCCGTATCAGGCATTGTTTATATTTTGCAGCAATGGGTGCAATAGCGTTGCCCACCGATTCCAGGAACCTGACAGCCGGTCCAGGTGGACGGTAGATAACCGTACCTGCAATTGACTGGTGAGCTGATACCAGTAGCAGGAAGCCCAAACTCTCGGCGCCTTCTAATTCTAAAGTGGGTAGAACCGTACAAGAAAACGTGGATTTATGAATGACGGCTACTCCCCCACCCGGCCCATCCAGCCTGTCCTTCCTTAACAATCGATAGCCGGGAGGAATAGCGCTCGCAATAGTAGAATTGGAGCCTTCGTTTAACCAAGTCTCAGTCAGAAACATAACATCGGGTTGGAGCTCCATGAGAGTGTCAAAGATTTGGAATTCATAGGTTTTCATAGAGAGAGTGTTCAGAAGCAGGGCCTTTAAGTCGTTATTATTCCCGGCATTCTGCAATGGGGAGGCCAGTATTCCCAACGTTCCAGCCCTAGCAGAACATCCTACATCAAAAGGGAAAAGAGATGCCCAGTTACAGACACTACATTTAAAATCTTTTGTATCAGTAACAGAGAGAACATGGGGACGACAGCTCATGCTCCTACCAATTGCCACCAAACTATCTCTACTGTAGCGAAAGCGCCAGTCTCCTGGATCTCGATTCCTTGGTATAAAAGTGGCAGTATTTCCGGCGCTGGCTGCCTCCGGGACACTGACGGGCGCGCAGCGTCCCATTTTAAAGGTCCCAGGGTGAACAACTAGACCGCGCCTTAGCCAAAATGGCGTGTAGTACCGTTTCACCCCGATTCCACCTTTTCAGGGTTCGATTCCCACCACCCACCTCACATCAAAATTCCCCAAGAAGTAAAGTGCTGAAAAATGATTTTTAAAAATAGGTCAAGAAAATTCTAAAAACACACTAATTCACGATGCGGCCTTAAGGGTTTTAAAAACAATGTGCAAAACAACACTCAATCAAAGCAGCGAGGAGGTGTAGCAGTCTGCACTGCCACGGATTCGATACATCATCATATATAGCAATTCATGGGAGGAACACATAAGCCACCTTTAAAGGGTAGTACAAGCCCTAAAGGAGGGAGGATTAACTATCAATCCAGTTAAAACCCATTTGGCCGGAAGGTCGGTTAAGTACCTGGGATACCTACTGGGAGAAGGATACATCAGACCCCAGGAAGAAAAGGTAGCTGCCATAGCCGAGTTATCCTTTCTTCTTTCCAAAAAATATCTAAGAGCCTTTTTCAGTATTTTAGGGTACTATAGAAGGTTCATTCCCTCCTTTTCACGAACCGCAGCAGCCCTCACTGATCTCCTTAGAAAGGACAGGCAAAGTGAGACAGAGCTCCAGAACCCCTCATCAGCTATGCAACAAGCATTTCATAATCTGAAACAGGCCTTAATAACCAAGACTGTACTACTTAGTCCAGATTACACTAAACCCTTTGTGTTACAGTCGGAGGCATCAGAGTATGGGTTGGGTGCAGTATTATCCCAACAAAACTCACTAGGACAAGAGAGACCAGTCATGTACATAAGTCGAAAACTGTACCCTTGAGAGAGAAACGATGCCATAATTGAAAAAGAAGCTCTAGTGATCAAATGGGCTATCGAATCCTTAAAATACTACCTCGAAGGGCGAGAATTCGTTTTATACACAGACCATGCTCCAATGGAATGGCTCGCACGTAATAAAGGGCACAATGACCGGATCCTAAGGTGGTTTCTTACCTTGCAACCCTACAGATTCAATACGCTTCATTGAAAAGGATAGGCACAGACCAATGCAGACTTTCTTTCTAGATACCCACTTGAACCATTTCTTGTAAACAAGAAACTAAGGGAAAGGGGATGTCAGAAGGGTCCTGTTAGGGGTGATACGAGCGTAGAGCCCTTACCTACGAGTATGGCGGGGGATCACCTGGGACAGAGAACCACCATTCGGAAACCCGGGTAACTCTTGGTCCGGGTCTCTGTTACAGGACGTCGGAGGCGGACCGTGTGAGGACAACCAATCAGCTCGAGCGCAACAGGAGGAAAAGGCATGCCTGGACGCGGAATGGGGTGACGTCAAGTCTGGAAGTAGACAGGAGGAGGAAACGTGAGGACACCAGCAGACGGAACCGGAGGAGAAACCAGCACGAACGAGGAACTCCGCGGACAACGGGGAGGCCGAAGAGTGGTCCAAGGAGTGGTGGATACCTTCCTTCCCCCAGGAGGGCGCAACCGCCGCCGTAACTCAGGAGAGTTACGACTCGGACGGTGAGTGACACGCACACGGGGTATAGATTAATTAGTACGGGGAGGCAGGAGGAGCGAGGGAGAGCGGGGAGGGAAGCCAGGGCACTGTACATAGCAGCCACTAAGCACTATTTCCCTTCGTGTGTTTTCTTCCCGCACCCGACCCTTCCCTGCGTTTGTTTTTTCCTGCAACCGACCCTTCCTAATAACCCAACCTCAGCCCCCACATTAGTCAGGTAGAAGTATGGTCTTCAGAAACATTTACAGTATCCACCCTGATCGTTAAAGGGCTACTAGGATACCAAAATAGTTGGCATCCAGTATGACCATTCTTCAACTACACCGGGTGTGGTGGCGGTTTCCCCTTCATTTACAAAGAAACCTTCCTATAGTCCAAACACTGACCGTCCTCTTTGTTCTTTTCCTCGAGCATCCTGGGGGTCGATGGACACACCAGATAACACCAGCTCCAAGGAAGACACCAGAGGACTCTACACTCCACCAGCATCTATACATTATAACAGGCGCGCAACACCCATTATTTATTTATTATTTATTTATTTGTGCGTTTTATATAGCGCGGACTTTACCCGTAGGTGTCAGAGCGCTTCACAATAGGAACAGAACTGATACATGAGAGCATTACAAGTGAACAAAATACAAAAGCAAACGTTACATTAAATGAAGCAATAATGACAATCGTGAGCCAACAAAATACAAGAGGTAGCAAACGGTGCATTACAAAAGTGACAATCGTGAACCAACAAAATACAAGAGGTAGCAAACGGTGCATTACAGGAGGAAAGAGTGACGTGTGCAGGTTACAAAAGCGTACAAAGTAAACAGAGGTATAATACTGCAATATATGGAGGGCCCTCAAGCACAAGAACAAACGTTACGTAGGCCATGGTGGCACTTGTGCAGGTATCGAAAATAAACAGATGTAAGAGGTAGAAAACAGTGTGTTACAAGAGAAAGTGACGGGTGCCTGTTACACACGAGTACCAAACACAGGTAGAAAGATAATACCGCAATAAATGGCCGACTCTCAAACCGCAAGAACACACTGGGAGGACACTTCCATAGTCATGTACTCATGTGTGTCAACCCGGGCAGAGACAGCTTCGCGGGCTAGTGAGCATCAAATTGCAGCTGCACCCGAGGCTTTTGTTGTGTGTTTACCCCTTCTTACAGCAACTCTGTCTATGGTTGGAACAATTAGCCCCCCGAAATATTTTTCAGCCCCCCCCCCCCCCCGAAATTTGGCTCTAGTTGCCCGCCTGCATTATAACCACCTAATACTGCTGTTCTTGCAATAAACCCCACAACTGACAAACTACTAAAGCCTCCTAGCTTCTATTTCCGTCATCCCTCCCACATTCATGCACTCTGAAGTGAGTCCTTAAGCAATGTAACTGGCTGTATTGTTGATGGAGCAAGGATTCGCACGTAAAGCGCCTTGCTCACATTCAAGAACCTCGTTTAACCTGTAATAGTATTAACCAATCCTGTTTGTCATTAATATCGCACTTTTTCAGTACACGCGGGTGTCCCAGAGATGCTTGCCTATGTGTCTATTAATCCTAATGAGGCTTGCATACTACAGAATGGCTGCTTCGCAGAAATCCAGTCTGCGCATGCGTCGGTCATACCCATGTGATGTGACGCACTCACAGTTTTGGAGGGATGTTTTCGCTCATGCGCATTACTGCTAAAATGGCTGCTTGTCTTTAAACATGCGCTCCGCTTGCTAATGCTGCTTTTGCACATCTATCTTTTCCTGCCTAAAATCCTAATGCTATAGATATTATGAAGTAAGGGATGTAGTGCAGCTATTCATGGTGTACAGTGTATTCATTTTTTCCTGTGTTTCTAATTTGTTTTCGCTTACTTTTCATGTACCGCGTATCTGTGGGCGTGGGAGTGGGGAGCCGCTCCATCTTTGAAAACCCCTTGCACCCCGTCATGTGATGAGGGACAATTCAAACCGCGCAGAAGCAAAACCAAGCCAGCTGGCTTCTGAAGCTGAGATGCGCCTGGGAAAATCTTCCGTGCACCGAGAGAAGATTTCGGCTGTACCTAAAAATGTTACAATTGTATAAATTTTATGTGTGTTCTATTGTTTTACACCTTTCTCAAGCCATGGGAACTGGAATGTAAGGGGTGGGTACTGAAATATGAATATTAAACATGGGAACCCAACATTTTAGGTGGTGACAATGACCTAACCACCTCTCCTGACCAATCCTAAGTTGGGGATCCTGTCACTTGCAACATTTGTGGGTGGTCTGGGGACCCGTAAAGGGTATAACTAGCCTAGTTTTAGCTAGAGAAATTGTCCGACTTGTCCGAGTAGCTGACCTGTCACCGACCCTACGAACTCTATAGGTAATTGATACAGAGAGCTGCGGAGCACTCTGTCCGAAATTTCCACAAACTCCAAGGGGTGGAAATAGTCTTAAGTGCTGGCGAAGCACTTTGCTGGGAGATTCGAGAACCCAATCGGGGTTATTGGCGGATTCCGTGCAGAGAGGGGGTAGCGCAGGCGTTGCATCCGAAGCTGCAGGTGGTGGTCGTGCCCTTTGGTGAGCCCAGTCCTGATCCAAATCCTGAGGGGTATCCTGTCCTGACTGTCCGTGAGCTGTACCTGCTCACATACTGGCTTCCTAAGTCCTTGAGGGTCCTTGTCCTCGCCTTTTCTCAAACTGACCCGTGGCCAGGGTTAGTCCTCATTCCTGTCGTAGGTAAATATAGATTGGGTGACCGTCTATCTATCCACTATCCTTTCCTCTTTAATAAAGCACTCTTGCCCGTATTATTTCCTCTGCTTTCCAAAATGTACATGTTATTTGTTTATTAGTTATGTTCCATTTTTTACCCTACCTGTAGGACATTATTTAAACTGTTTTACTTAATTAGTGTGATCCAAATTCATTGATGTTTAGAATCTAGGTTTGAATTAGTAGTTAGACTAAGATCAGTTTGAATCACTTATAGGTCTTTAGAAATTCACTGACTAATGTGTTTTAAATGTACCTACCCTAGTATAAGCCTGAAACTGAATAGCATGTTTCCTGTTACCCTTACCCAGTAGAGTCTCACTCGCACTCAATGGTGCTTGCCCTCATTCATAGCTACATCGTAGTTGTAATCCTGATTATTGATATTTTGATCTGTATAAGTCTTATACTCTTGTCACTCTGAATTTACATACTATATAAAATCCTTAAAACCCTTCAGGTGTCTGTGGTCATTATAAAATTATCATAGTATTGTTGAATATATGAAGTATTTTAGGATTATCTTATCTATTGTCCACTGCTAGCTCCTGATTCATCAGGAGAATATGTGCCTGTGGTAAGTCAGGTACATAAGTAGTAGTGTTAAAGAAAACACATAGAATTACTGATGGTGGTGTGTAAACTCGCCCAACTCGCAAAAATACTGTCGTAAACACGTCATGGGCCCAAGTGCGTGAAATCTGGTAAATCTAAGGGTGAGGCGGCCTGCGCGCTCTATCATTGTAACGCACTCTGACATCTTCAGGTAAAGTTCGCGCTATATAAAAACGCATAAATAAACAAATAAATAACCTAGGCTATACAGAAGGCACACGTGACAACTGACTTGCCTTTTGGTTCACTAATAGCATTTTGTATGGGATGGTGGGAGCATTAATGTTTCCAAATTAATGTTTATAAACAATCTTAATACATTTAATTAAACAAAATGGTAAACTCTAATATATACAATGACACTCTTGGCACGTTAAAAAAATACGTTTTGAATAGAATTTATCATTATTTTACAGGGTTTGTTTGACAATGGAGCCTAACGTTGCCTCACGTTTGCGCTCCGTGAGCTCAACGTAGAAAGTTAATGCTCCAGTTCTGTATAAGTGGGGTCCAAACTTACTTCGGGAACATTAAGGTATGGTGTGTAAAAACGCACTGCAAGCCGCGTCAAAGGGCCATTAGTTTCGATAACAATTTGATTACCGCCTTTAGATGGATACATACACACTAGAACACTTTCTGTAGTCAGCCACTTGGGACGCTTTACTGCTTCCTCTTTACCGCACAGGCGCAGTCAGTGGCGTCTCTCTGCAGCAGGCACTTTCTATATTCACTTCCGGTACGTACAGTAGAGCGTGGAGTAGAACGGTGTAACTGGCGACACCTGATGAGAAGCCAGAAGTACAGAAGCCTGGTAAACGGCTTACTCTCTGTGTCTGGTGAGTGGTTCCTCATGCTTGTACCAGGGAAGTGGCATCACTGGCTAACACGTGCACGTTAGGCCAGTGTTTACTCTCCAGTCAGCAGGGCGCTCCGTTCTGGGAGTTGTAGTTTTAGTTTTAACTTTGGTAATGTGTGCTTAAAAATCGAAGTGCTAATAAACTTGAATTTGATAGTTGTAAGTAACACTTGGTATTTACAGTGCTTCGATTGGGCGGAAGTGCGATATGAAGCGCAGTGTAAAGATAGAACGTTGTTTTTTATATGAGGATACAAACATCTATGAAGAGAACTGAATGGGCAGGCTCTGCCGAGATAAAAAAATATTTTGTGCACCATGTGAGGGGTTGTTTAAAGAGGGGCCGGAGATGGTTGAGGCGGGGGAGTAAAGGTTGTGGGTACCAGCTGGTCCATATTGTGGGTAAAGGAAAAAATGATCATCTGCTGCCGCAGTTCATGCTTTTTTCTTAGAATTGTGGGACTTTCAGTCCTGTTTTATAATGCAGTAAACAAGACTACAAGTCCCAGAATTCAAAGAAATTCCGTGCAGAGAGGGGGTAGCGCAGGCGTTGCATCCGAAGCTGCAGGTGGTGGTCGTGCCCTTTGGTGAGCCTAGTCCTGATCCAAATCCTGAGGGGTATCCTGTCCTGACTGTCCGTGAGCTGTACCTGCTCACATACTGGCCTCCTAAGTCCTTGAGGGTCCTTGTCCTCGCCTTTTCTCAAACTGACCCGTGGGCAGGGTTAGTCCTCATTCCTGTCCTAAGTAAATATAGATTGGGTGACCGTCTATCTATCCACTATCCTTTCCTCTTTAAGAAAGCACTCTTGCCCGTATTATTTCCTCTGCTTTCCAAAATTCACATGTTATTTGTTTATTAGTTATGTTCCATTTTTCCCCCTACCTGTAGGACATTATTGAAACTGTTTTACTTAATTAGTGTGATCCAAATTCATTTATGCTTAGAATCTAGGTTTGAATTAGTAGTTAGACTATGATCAGTTTGAATCACTATTAGGTCTTTAGAAATTCACTGACTAATGTGTTTTAAATTTACCTACCCTAGTATAAGCCTGAAACTGAATAGCATGTTTCCTGTTACCCTTACCCAGTAGAGTCTCACTCGCACTCAATGGTGCTTGCCCTCATTTATAGCTACATCGTAGTTGTAATCCTGATTATTGATATTTTGATCTGTATAAGTCTTATACTCTTGTCACTCTGAATTTACATACTATATAAAATCCTTAAAACCCTTCAGGTGTCTGTGGTCATTATAAAATTATCATAGTATTGTTGAATATATGAAGTATTTTAGGATTATCTTATCTATTGTCCACTGCTAGCTCCTGATTCATCAGGAGAATATGTGCCTGTGGTAAGTCAGGTACATAAGTAGTAGTGTTAAAGAAAACACATAGAATTACTGATGGTGGTGTGTAAACTCGCCAGACTCGCAAAAATACTGTCGTAAACACGTCATGGGCCCAAGTGCGTGAAATCTGGTAAATCTAAGGGTCAGGCGACCTGCGCGCTCTATCGGTAATTTTCTGGTAGCAGAGGATGGTTAGGACTAGTTAAGATAAGTAGATAAGATAGTTTTAGGAACTGTGAAAAATAAAATGTGCTGCTAAAATTCATTGCTGCTAAAAATAAGTTTGTTATTGCATTCAATTGTTATAAAAGGTTTGAAATTCTTGAATGAATTCTTGAATAAATGATAGCTACAAGTACCCTGTTGAAACTCCCGTTGTGATATCACCTAGTAAGGGTCACGTGCGGAATGAGTAATAGGTTCTTCGCAGCTTGAGTGATAGCAGAGGAGTCCACTGGTGAAAGTTTGGCTTAGTATATATCCCGAAAAGAAGTGGATGAGTCAAAGGAGTAGCAGGTTCTCTAATGCTTGTGTGAGAGGCAGAAGAGATCTATCCGTAGTGAATGAAAAGTAGACAGAAGTGGTTTACTTGCAGTAAGAGAAAAACCCTCTTTCTTTTTAAAACCCTCAAGCACAGCGGCGAATGTTATACGTTGTTAACTAAACTGAGCACTTGCACTTTAAGAAAAATTCAAAGTTTCCGTTACCTTGTGAAGGAGGGAGTCGGTCGAACGGCTGCACTGACGTTACTCCGTGCCGCGCTGCTATTGGTTGAGACAGCGGGTGTGTAGCGAAGCCAGAATTGTAAGGGAGGGGTGAGCGCCGAAGAGTGAAGACCGCGTCTCACGAAGGGGCCGCACACCCATTGGTTGAGAGTGTTTGCAACCTCGGTGCTGATAGGTTGCTGTAAATTAAAAGACGCACTAGCATTGGAAGCACTAAAGTAAACAAAATTAATCAATCCGAACTTGAAGATAGTTTGGAAAGGTGTATGTGGTATCCTGAATTCTTACCTAATCCGAAAAATCTAGGTTTTCATAAGGAGCAGATGCTAAGAGGTAGACCTTACAATATGTACGGAGGAAAGAGAAAATTGTCATTTGCCGAAAAAGTTAAGAATTATTTCAAGAAAGACAAACCCATTAGAACTAGAGAAGGTGTGATTATTCCCCCACCTAATACTCCCGCATCCTTTATGATGTTTGACAAAGGGTATCATACCTGTGTATGGTTAGAAAATTGGGTAAAGTACACTGAAGATGACGGAGTCCTAGCATTTCCCCTCGATGGTACTTTTAATGGTAGAATCCTGTTTAACTTGAAAACCCGAATGAATGAATTACACCCCCGACCCAGATTAACGCAGTATGAAGCTTTAGAGGAATGGGAGATTGAGGCTCTAGAGCGAGACAGACCCCGAATGGATAAGGGAGTGAGAAAATGGTATCCAAAATTGCAGCAGAAACGAATGAGCAAAAGATGAAGCAGTGGAGACAGAATATGATGGTTGAGGGACTATTTCCGATGTTCGGGGTAGCTGAGCAAGGGGGAGGGAAAAGGACAGAGAAAACTCGACATCTAATGGCTATGGGGGATTCGGAGGATGAATACCTGGAGGATTTGTCAATGAGAAATCCACCTCCTTATGCCGAAGAGTCTGGAACCCTAAGCTCGAAAAATCCATTTTTCCGACACCCTAGAAGTAGAAGGGCCAGTGAGACAGATGTAGCTGGTACTGGTAACAAACCTAGTAATAGTAACAAGTTTTGCAGACCTGGTACAGCAGTCCCAAATTACAGACCTTTTGGTGAAGACAGGCCAGGGTTAGCAATCCCAACTGCCCCGAGTATATACCCTCCTTTAGTACCCCAAGTAATGCATGACAACTCTACGGAAAAAGCTCTGCATGAACGAGAAAGGGAGGCACTGATTAAACAGCGAAATGAGCTAATTTAGACCATAGCTCAGATAAATCCCAGTCCTGACTCCCTGACAATCCCAGTAACTATTGGTCCTGCTATACCTCTTTATGGGGATAGACAGGCTAGTCCCAGAACTCCGGTTATTACTCCAATTGTAGCACCCCCAAGAAAAGAGCCGCTCATAGTTGATGATCAGGCAAGTGAATGTGAGTCCATGATCTCCTTAATGGATCTGCCCATAAGGGAACCCGGAACCAGTGTACAACGGGCAGGAAATCAGGCTAAGGCAAAAGAAGTCCTAATTGAAAAAACTTCAGGGATCAGGAGTGCCACAGTAGTGACTCCAGAAGAACTGGATAGATGGACCAGAGAAATAGAAAAAAAACTCCCCAGCCCAAACCTTTAGATATCTACAGACTAAGGATAGAAATGGAGGAACCAATGGCCGGAAATGTGGGGTTAGATAGATTGAATACTCTTATTATTATTTTATTTTATAGAGCGCGCAGTCACCCGGAGGTATCCCAGCGCTTCTTAGTGAGCACTTCTTAGTGAGGAGTTGCTGTTTATCAGCAAAAGCCTTACCCGGAACACCAGAGTACTCCATGAAAAATTAATGGACACAGCCGCGGATATGGGAATAGATGTTAGTCGATCCAAGGTATTACAGAAACCCTATAGAGCTGAATTCTCCGACAAGGATTTAGAGAACATAAATGTGTCAGGGAAGAAGATACAGATAAAGGAATTGCTGAACATACTGCAGAAAGGGGGAGATCTAGATAAGTGGAAAGCCAGGTGGGCAAAGAAAAAGGAAGACAGTAAGGCCAAACCAAAAACTTCAGAATACGTACTGAAAGAAGTGGGCAAGGCAGAAAACCTGTATCCCATGAGAGAAGTACCAGGTGGGAAATATGTACATGTCCCTTGGTCCCGACAGGATATTGTGTCCTTTACCAATGACTTCCCAAAATTAAGAGAGAAACCAGTGGAGTGGTATAGGCAGGTTGAGCGATTTGTGAAGGTACAGGAGTGTCTCCTAAAGGACCTGGATGGGTTCTTTGACATTGTAGTTCCTGTAGACCTGTGGACAGAATGCAAAATTGCAGTTGATTGGCCCAGTGAAGAATATGAGAGAGACTCCCGAACCGGAGCTCCTTCACCAGATGTAATGAGAAAGTATGATAAGGTCATACAATACCTGAAAGATAAAGTGCCAGCAAAGGAAACTGATTGGACCCGAATAGATAGAACTACCCAAAACCGTGATGAAACAGTGCACTCCTATTATGAACGGTTGCTACAGGTATTCAAGACCTACAGTGGAATCGATAATATTGAAATGAAGGATATGACCCATTTCATTTATCGATTCGTGTTGGGTTTGAGACCTGAAATATCTCAGTGGATTAGAGATAATAAAATCTGTTGGCAGGGAAAACCCATAGATGAGGTACTCAAGTACGCTAAGTACTGTGAGGATGAATTAGAGAACAAAAGAAAAGCCCTAAAGGAGAAGGTCATGTGGGCACAAGTAAAATTGGCTGAACAACAAGAGAAACAGTTAAGTAAAATGAATAATAATGCTCAAAACTCAAATTCTGGGGAAGGAGGGAAGCCCCGAGTAAAGATGAGTAAAGAAGAGGCTAAGAAAAAGTTCCCCTGCCACGGGTGCGGTCAGGTAGGGCACTGGAGAGACGAGTGTCCACATTTACAGGCTGGTAATGCCCCCATAAATGGTTTAAATCCACAGGTGCAGAAAGAGGGGCCACGAAAGAATCAGCAACAGGTAAAACAGCATCCATTGCCTCGAGCTCCTAGACCTAATTACAAGAATCAGGCTCAGCAGAATGAGGGGGTCGAGGTATGGGAAGGAGAGGATGAGAGAAATGCAGCAACTTCACAATTCCTGTTAAATGATACATTCCTCTATGATGAACAATACTGACGGGGCCTGAGGGGGGAGGACGAGGAGTGCGTGCTTGGCGCCTCCTTACCGGTAGACCAGACAGGGCCATACATTGAAGGAAAGGTTGAAGGAAATGACGTCACCTTTCTGTTGGACACTGGTGCTACCCGTTCTACTGTGAGAACAGTGGACGTTCCAAACCTACCCCTCTCGGGAGAAGCCATCCAAGTAGTGGGTGTGTCAAATCAGATAATCAGTACTCCAGTAACTGAACCCATGGAGGTTTCTATAGGGAACTTTAAAGAAATGCACAGATTTGTTGTCTGTGACTCTAGTCCAGTGAATCTACTGGGACGTGATTTGTTGTGCAAAATGAACTGTACCATCTTTTGCACACCAAAAGGCGTCCAAATACAGACCCCAGATGAAGATGGCCTGTACAAACTAATGTTGCTAAGGCTCGATACAGCAATCAAGACTCTGACAATACAGGACTTACCGGAAGAGCTCCAACAAAAGGTGATACCAGAGGTGTGGGATTTCGCCGGGAGAGATGTAGGATTAATGGCAAATGTGGACCCAGTTAAAATAGCCATTAAGACAAATGCTATTTACCCGAAAACCAGACAGTACAAAATGAGTGCAGAAGTAAAAGCAGGAGTTGCAATTGAAGTAAACAGGTTGCTAGAGGCAAACATAATACAGGAAGTAATGAGCAGTCCTTGTAATTCACCCATAATTGGAATTAAAAAGCCTAGCGGAAAGTACAGGGTAGTGCAGGACCTGCGAAAGGTAAACCAGATTGTTGTACCTTGCTGTCCTATTGTGCCGAACCCTGCAGTGATCTTGTACCAGATTCCATGGAATGCGGAATGGTTTACCGTTATTGACTTATGTCACGCATTCTTTTCCATCCCATTGCATCCAGACAGCAAATTTCTTTTCTCTTTTGAGTTCGACAGTCATGTCTACGTCTGGAATCGTGTCCCCCAGGGGTACACAGAAAGTCCTTCGATTTTTAATCAGATTTTAAAAAGATGCCTTGAATCCTTAGTCCTGCCAAAAGAATCTGTTTTGGTTCAGTACATAGAAGACCTTCTGGTGGCGTCTAAAAGTCGAAACGACTGTGTCACTGATACCATTGCCTTATTGAATCATTTAGGCAAGGGAGGACATAAAGTATCGCCTGACAAATTGCAGTTCTGTAAGAACTCAGTGAAATATCTGGGGCACCAGATAGAAAAGGGTATCCGAAGGGTTACTTCAGAAAGGATTAGAATAATTAGAGATATGGAGTTACCTAGAACCCAGAAGGAAGTCAGAATGTTCCTGGGAGTTGTGGGATACTGCCGACAGTGGATTGTGGGATTTGCTGTTCTGGCCAAACCACTGATAAAGATGACCAAGAAAGGAGTAGATGATCCAGTTAGCTGGGATGACGAAAGCATGACAGCTTGGATAAAATTACGAAACTGTCTGTGCCAGATTATTCCAAGAACTTTGAATTGTTCTGTGATACACAAGACAATTGTGCACTCTCAGTCCTAACACAAGAGCATGGTCTGACCAGACGTCCAGTGGCTTACTTTTCAGCTACCCTAGATCCAGTGGCTGCTGGATTACCAGGATGTCTGAAAGCAGTAGCTGCCACTTGCACTAGTCTAGAACAAAGTGAAAACATTGTCATGGGACATCCTGTAACAGTATATGTTCCACATTCAGTTGTGATTCTGCTGACCCGAACAAAGACCCAGTATCTCACACCTAGTCGGCTGACTAAGTATGAGAGAATTCTTATTGGTGCAGAGAATGTGATAATTTCCCGATGTAATATTCTGAACCCTGCAACTTTGTTGCCCATCACCCAAAATGCAGAAGTGGAAGGTGAAATTGAACATAACTGTATTGACTTAACTGAGTTTAGCACCAAACCACGTCCTGATATAAAAGAAATCGCCTTATCTGTAGAAGACCTTGTGATGTTTGGTGATGGCTCCTGCTTAAGGCATGAGGATGGAGGGTTGAGTGCTGCCTATGCCGTAGTCACATTGGAAACGACCCTAGAAGCATCCTACTTAAGTGAAATAAAATCTGCCCAAGTAGCCGAATTAATTGCATTGGCAAGAGCTTGCAAGCAAGGGAAAAATAAGAGAGTAACCATATATACTGATAGTCAATATGGCTACGGGGTTGTTCATGACTTCGGCCAGCTATGGTTGCAAAGAGAATTCATGACTTCCTCAGGTACCCCTATCAGAAATGGAAAAGTGGTACAAAACCTACTGGAAGCAATCCAGTTACCCAAAGAATTGGCGGTGGTCAAATGTGCTGCTCACAAATCTGGTAATGACGATGTGACAGCCGGAAATCGATATGCTGACCAAATTGCCCAATATTGTGCCCGATACAAAATGTCCCTAAAAATTAAATTGTGGGGAGGCGGAAACAGCTGCCAACTTATGGTGTTTCAGAATGTATCTTCTTGGAGGGAACTGAAAGAGTGGCAGCAGGCAGCAGAGGAGGAGGAAAAGCAAAGATGGGAGACAGAGGGATGTCAGCCCAGGGACAGGGATGGTGTTATGGTTGATAAGACGGGTATGCCTGTATTACCAGACAGCATGGTTGCCCCAATGGCCAGAATGATCAATGGAGACACACATATCGGGAGGGATGCAATGTGCCGTATGTTCAATGAAGTGTTTTACAACTCAAAGTTTAGAAACATTGCGGAAATGCTTTGCCAGAGGTGCTTGGTTTGTCAGCAATTTAACCCAGGGAAAAGAACCGTAGTAGACCAAAGTACGATTGGAAAGGCAGAAGGTCCCTTCGTCAGACTACAAGCAGACTTTATTCAGTTACCCATGTGCAAAGGATATAGGTACGTCTTGGTAATAGTTTGCCTATTCTCAAGGTGGGTGGAGGCCTACCCAGCAAAGAAAAATGATGCCATTACTGTAGCCAAATTATTACTAAGGGAGCTAATCCCTAAGTATGGATTTCCAGAGACAATTGAAACAGACAGAGGTGGGCACTTTGCCAACGAAATCCTAGCAGAACTCTATAAAGCATTCAAGATTGAGCCAAAGCTGCACTGTGCATATCATCCAGAGGCTTCTGGAATAGTCGAACAAGTGAATGGCACTATAAAATCAAGATTGGCAAAAATGTGTAACACTACAAAATTGAACTGGATAGAAGCCTTGCCTCTTGTCTTGATGGGATTGAGAAGCATTCCAAACCGAAAGACAGGCCTGAGCCCCCATGAGATACTAATGGGAAGAGTGATGCGACAGGCATGGGTACCAGGACACAAACTGCTAAGTATTTCTGATGATTTGGTACTAGAATACTGCAGGCAGCTGGGTGACTGTAACCGCGGGACGAGGAAGAGGAAGTAAACGGGTTTTTGTTGCAGTGGTTTTTATTCTGGCAAACAAGTCATCGGTACCCTTTTTTCTCCTGCTGCCTTTTCTGGGAGACCGGCTCCTCTCCTGGCGAGTCTTTTGAATCACTCCCTCCTCCTTCCTCCTGACGGGGCTCCTCCTCCTGCTGCTGGGCTCCGGAGGCTCCGTAGTGCTCACCCTCGCCGGCCGCCGAGAAGGGAAACAGAAGAGAGGAACCGTAAGTATTCCTGCTATCGGTCACGGGGTTTGAGAGGGAGGGGTACGTGGGGGAAAGTGAAGGTGACACACAGTGCACGACTATCTGGAACGGTGAGAGTGCAATTTAAAGTGTTCCGCTATTCGGAGGGCGTTTTACAACTAGGAGTTACAACAGGGCTAAGTCAGGCGTCTGCCCCTCCTCCGCCACCACCCCAGGACCTGTTCACGTACCTCGGCTAGCCGTACACCTCCTGGCGCACGGCTGGGCGGCTCGCGGTGTTGGCCTCCCGGCTTTGCAGCTCCCGTCTCTCCTTTCTCTGTTCTCCCTGCCGACGACCTGGGATCGGGTTCCGCTGTCTCTTGGTCCGATGGCGCTGAGTCCGGATCTCTCATTTCAGGCTCTTCCTCCTCTGCCCCGTCTCGCTGCGTCCCGCCTCTCCGCTCTTCTTCCTCCTCTGCAAGGTCTTCTTCGCTTAGCCAGCTCGATCCTCCTCTCCACTCCGTCTCGTCGAACTCCCTCGCTCCACCGTGCCACTCCGCTTCGCTTAACCAATTCGCTCCTCCTCTCCGCTCCGTCTCGCTGCGTCCCGCCTCTCTGCTCTCCTGCACTCTGTCCGCTCCTCCGGTGAAATAACACACCTGGGGACTGTTGTCGCTGCCTTTTACGCTCTCTCCAGGCGCCGCCTCTTCAATTAGGCTTGCTGTCCACTTAAAGGGACCCCATCCTTCTTCGTCCTCTTCGTCACAGCTATATTTTTCAGCAGGTGACCATCCGGGGGTTTGAGGAGGCTGTGGAAACAAGAGGGGGGGGTCGTACATCGTTAAAGGGGGCCCCTCTGTAGGGCGAGACCCCGTGCCCATGTTACACACCACCCCCCCTGAACACTTCCGTTCGGGAAGTGGATTCCTGGACAAATAGTCAGCACCAGTATGGTCGATTCCCCTTTTGTGGTGGACTCGGAAGACATACGGCTGGAGGGCAAGGAACCACCTCATGACCCTCGCATTGTTCGATTTGTTGCGAACCATCCAGAGTAGGGGAGCATGGTCAGTATATAACTCAAACTGCCGACCCTCCAGGTAATAAGATAGTTTCTCCACGGCCCATCTAATAGCCAAGCATTCTTTCTCAACTGTAGGGTATTTGAGTTCCCTTGGGAATAACTTCCGGCTGATGAATAGGACCGGATGGTCGCAACCGTCTGCACCCGCCTGTGACAACACGGCCCCGATACCGTAGTCTGAAGCATCCGTATGGAGAGAAAAGGGCTGTGAGAAATCAGGGGAGGTGAGAACCGGGGTGGAGGTGATCGCTCTTTTCAGGGAGACAAACGCCTCTGACATGACCGTGGTGGGTGTTCTTAGGTCACTCTGTTTCACTTTAGTCTGTAGTGCATCCGTGAGGGGGGCTGCCAATTTCGCGAAGCCTGGGATAAAACGCCTGTAATAGCCTATGAGGCCCAAAAATTCCCTTAGTTCTTTTTTTGTTTTCGGAAAGGGGGTCTCGGCTATGGCTCTGACTTTTTCAATTTGAGGCTCGATTACGCCATGTCCTAGGACATACCCCAAGTATTTAACTTTGTGAAACCCGATCTTGGATTTCTTTGAGTTGATTTTCAATCCTGCCTGGGTGAGGGTTTCGAACAACCTATGCAGGTGGTTCAGATGGGTACTCCAGTACGGGCTGAAGACGACAATATCGTCCAGATACGCTGACGTGAAGGTTGATATGTCCTTTAGCACATTGTTCATCATTCTTTGAAAAGTGGCAGGGGCCCCATGTAGGCCAAAGGGTAGGACCGTGAATTCATATCTTCCTGTTTCCGTAGTGAACGCCGTTTTATGTCGATCCTCTTCTTTTAGGGGGACCTGCCAATATCCTTTTGTAAGGTCAAACGTGCTGATGTATTTCGCTTCCCCTAACTTTTCAATGAGTTCGTCTATTCGTGGAATAGGGTAAGCGTCGAACGTGGAGATGTCATTCAGCGCTCGAAAGTCCATGCAAAACCTTTTTGTTCCATCGGGTTTCGGTATCAACACGATTGGACTCAACCACTCGCTGTGGGAAGGTCGGATAACCCCGAGTTTTAGCATCTCCTCAACTTCTTGCTGTATCCCCTTCCGTCTGGCCTCAGGGATCCTATACGGCTTGATTTTTACTATTTTTCCCGGGACGGTGTTGATACTATGTTCGGCCAGTCGGGTTTTTCCGGGGATGTCTGAGAACACTTGGGCATGCCTTTGTAAAGTATGCTCCAGCTCCTTTCTCTCAGTTTCGGTCAAGTCCTCGTTAATCACTAGTCTCTCCAGGGTGCTGGATGGAGTAGGGACGTCGGACTTTGTAAGATGAACCTCCGCCGGAGGTCTACCGAGCCATTTTTTTAGGATGTTTATGTGATATACCTGTGTGTATCTAGCACGTATTCGTAATTTATAGCAAGTTGTACCAATCGTTTCTATGACTTGGTATGGTCCGCTCCACTCAGCTTTAAACTTTTGAGTCGAGGAAGGCAAGAGGACCAGAGCCCAGTCACCTACCGAGAGCCGTCTCCATCTCTTGCCTTGGTCGTATATCTTTTTCTGTTTGGTTTGGCTTTTTTCCAGGTTGGCGAAAGCCAAGACCCGCAACTTTCCCAATTTTGATCTGAGACTTCTGGCATACTCTAGGGTGTTTACCACATCGTCGTGGGTTTCCCTCTCCCATGCTTCCTTGGTCATGTCCAACAGGGATCTGGGTTGACGTCCATATAGAAGCTCGAAAGATGAGAAGCCCAAGCTACTCTGTTTTTGTCCCCTAATGACATACAGTGCCAGGGGTAGTATCTGGTCCCACTCAGCCCCGTTCACCTCCAACATCTTACGTAGGGTGGTCTTCAAAGTGCGGTTATACCGCTCCACTAGTCCATCCGTTTGGGGGTGGTATACGGCTGTTCTAATCTGGTGTATGTGTAGGAGGGCACACACTTCTCTCATGAGGCGCGAGACGAATGGCGTGCCTTGATCTGTTAAGATCTCTTTTGGGAATCCCACTCGGGAAAACAACTCTAACATCTTGTCGGCTACGTTCTTGGTTGTAGTCGCAGTCAACGGGAAGGCCTCGGGAAACCTGGTTGAGTAATCCACAAGGACTAGAACATATTGATAACCTTTCTTTGTCTTGGGGAGAGGCCCTATGATGTCCATCCCTACTCTCCCAAAAGGGACTCCGATTATCGGAAGCGGTTGTAACGGAACTGCCGGGGGACGGGTCATGTTCCGTTTCTGGCAAATGTCGCATTCCTGGCAGTATACCATAGCGTCCTTATATATTCCTGGCCAGTAAAAAGATTTTAGCAAGTTCTGTGTCGTTTTTTCAGCCCCGGTATGTTCCGCCACTAAATGGGAATGCGAATAGAACAACACCTGTTCCAGAAAGACCAAAGGTACCAGTAATTGTTCGGGGTCGTCTGCCTTTCCTTGTCTATATAACAGGTCGTTTTTAATGAACAGGTGTGGATACCTGATGGGGCGCTGGTCCTGCGTTTGGTGGGCACTCTCCCATGCATTAAACAAAGTGGCATCATTAGCCTGGGCGAACTGGAAACTTCGATCTAACACCCATGGTTCAGAAGATGCTAAGGCTGGCAAGGATGTCTGATTCTGCGAGGGGCTTACGGTCTCTTTCTCAGGATTGAGGCTCTTTTTGAACATATCTAGAAAAGCCGGATTGTCAGTTCCGATTATCAGGTCTTCGGGCAGGGAAGACATGACACCCACTTTGACTCTAAAGGGGCGGCCGATTTGGGGAACCAGGGGGATCACGGCTACGGGATATGTTTTCACGTCCCCGTGCACACACCTGATATATACAGTTTCTCTGGGGACGATCTGATGGGGTCGCACGTGGTGGGCCTGGACCACTGACTGCCGACATCCGGAGTCGAGAAGGGCTTGTACTGAATTGCCATTGATACCCATACTCACTCTGTAGGCTCTGCCCATCTCGGCTGAGTATAACACGGTCCGGGGTAGATACCCGACCTCCATCGGTTCCTCTTCCTGTCTTCGACGAGGACAATGTCTGGCAATATGTCCCCAAGTCCCGCACTCAAAACACTGGGGCCCGCTGTGAGGCAGAGGCTCCGGTTTCCACATACGGGGTTTCCCTGTTTCCTGGACTTTTACGGGTTTCCTGTCCGTCTTGTATAGGTGCTTCTGTCTATCTGGTTCCCCTACCATTGTGGGTCTCTGGGGAGCCCTGGAAAATGTATTGGCCATCTCGACGGCTTGAGCAGTGGTTAAGTCGTGATGTTGCTTCAACCACCGTTGAGTAGAGAAGGGGAGAGCCTCAAGAAACTGCTCAAGATATATCCGGTCCATGATTTCTTCTTTTGTGCTTTCATTGGGCTTGAGCCATTTGTCCGCGGCCATCTTCAGGCGAACAAAGAGGGTCTTGGGTGTTTCTCCAGGAACGCCCCTCTCTTTTCTAAATCTCAGTCGATAGGCCTCTTTGTCTAACCCTAAATGGTCTAGAATAATCTTTTTAATGTCAGCGTATGAGGTGTCCCCTCTCGGGTTTGCCACTTGGTAGGCCGCCTGCGCCTCCCCCACCAACAATGGAGTCAAAAAGAAAGGCCATTTGGCGCCAGGCCAGCCACAGGCCCTAGCCGCCCTCTTGAAATTAAGGAAGAAGGCGTCCGGATCTTCCCCGGGTTGGTACTTTTGTAGAGACACCCCTCCGATGGTGTGTGGTATCCCTCCCACAGCCACTGAGGCGGTAGCAACAGGAGGGTCCAGGGTGCGGGCTACCACTGCTGCTTTGATAATTTCTCTATCTGCTTCGGCTGCTAGCAGCTGTTGTTCAGCTATTTTCTCTAGTCTTTCTTGTCCGTGTACCAGGGCTTGCACCACTGCTTCCATCTTCTCTATACAGATGGAGGGGCTGCCCGCATTCTCCACCACTGTAACCGCGGGACGAGGAAGAGGAAGTAAACGGGTTTTTGTTGCAGTGGTTTTTATTCTGGCAAACAAGTCATCGGTACCCTTTTTTCTACTGCTGCCTTTTCTGGGAGACCGGCTCCTCTACTGGCGAGTCTTTCGAATCACTCCCTCCTCCTTCCTCCTGACGGGGCTCCTCCTCCTGCTGCTGGGCTCCGGAGGCTACGTAGTGCTCACCCTCGCCGGCCGCCGAGAAGGGAAACAGAAGAGAGGAACCGTAAGTATTCCTGCTATCGGTCACGGGGTTTGAGAGGGAGGGGTACGTGGGGGAAAGTGAAGATGACACACAGTGCACGACTATCTGGAACGGTGAGAGTGCAATTTAAAGTGTTCCGCTATTCGGAGGGCGTTTTACAACTAGGAGTTACAACCGGGCTAAGTCAGGCGTCTGCCCCTCCTCCGCCACCACCCCAGGACCCGTTCACGTACCTCGGCTAGCCGTACACCTCCTGGCGCACGGCTGGGCGGCTCGCGGTGTTGGCCTCCCGGCTTTGCAGCTCCCGTCTCTCCTTTCTCTGCTCTCCCTGCCGACGACCTGGGATCGGGTTCCGCTGTCTCTTGGTCCGATGGCGCTGAGTCCGGATCTCTCCTTTCAGGCTCTTCCTCCTCTGCCCCGTCTCGCTGCGTCCCGCCTCTCCGCTCTCCTTCCTCCTCTGCAAGGTCTTCTTCGCTTAGCCAGCTCGATCCTCCTCTCCACTCCGTCTCGTCGAACTCCCTCGCTCCACCGTGCCACTCCGCTTCGCTTAACCAATTCGCTCCTCCTCTCCGCTCCGTCTCGCTGCGTCCCGCCTCTCCGCTCTCCTGCACTCTGTCCGCTCCTCCGGTGAAATAACACACCTGGGGACTGTTGTCGCTGCCTTTTACGCTCTCTCCAGGCGCTGCCTCTTCAATTAGGCTTGCTGTCCACTTAAAGGGACCCCATCCTTCTTCGTCCTCTTCGTCACAGCTATATTTTTCAGCAGGTGACCAACCGGGGGTTTGAGGAGGCTGTGGAAACAAGAGGGGGGTCGTACATCGTTAAAGGGGGCCCCTCTGTAGGGCGAGACCCCGTGCCCATGGTACAGTGACCAAGTGCGTTCTATCTCTCACCAGATTGGGGAGACTGCTGTCGAATGGCCAACCACTTCAGCCCATAAACTGAAACCTGGAGATTGGGTTGTGTTAAAGAAACACACCCGGAAGAGTTGCCTTGGACCAAAGTGGGGAAAACCGAGGCAAGTGATCCTTGTCACTACCACTGCTGTGAAGTGCGCCGGCGTGCCAAAGTGGATCCATGCCAGCCATACCAAGAGGGTAACCGGAAGGTGGTGCAGCTGAGGAGACTCCAGACGAGGGTCCGGATCTAGCTGATGTCATACTACCGAGCACCAGTCAAGACGAATGGTTCCCAGCAGACGATCTGATTCTTGATCCAATAAGAACCAGAAAGTATTCCTACCTAGACAGAGAGTGGGATAGTGAGGATGAGACAGGACTAGAAGGAGAAGATCAGGTTATCGAGATTCACGTCAGACCTGATCAGGAGATAGGTCAAGTAGGGACAGACCAAGTCATCAACACTCCTCCAAAGACTCCCGAAACTGAAAAGGGACAGATAGTAATTAGGGCTGAAGTTCATGCGGAAGAAAATCAAGGGTTCGAAGTGCATGAACAGGAACAGATAGACCTAGACGAACGTGTTCAGGAAGCAGAGCCAGAAACAGTTGAAAATCAAAGACAAATCCAAAGTATACCTGAACAAGGCCAGCTTAGGAACTAGGCAGAAGAAACTGAAGAAAGACCTGGGACTAGTCAGACAGGGAGGGAGAAAAATACTGTCGAAGTAACAGTGCCACAACTGAACGAAAATAAAAGGGCTCGTGAAGAGGGCCAAACAACAGTGACAGCTAAAAGACTCAAGAAGAAAAGTGAACCCAGATACATAAAAAGACTGAAACTAAGATTTAAAAAAGTAGAAGAAAAGATAGAAGACCGAAAAAGAGCTGCTAGTGAAAGACAGAGAACAGGAACTCAGCAAAACAGACGCAGTACCAGAATAAAAAGACAAAACAAAAACTACCGAAGTCCTGAAGGGACCTACTTGGTGTTGGAAGAAATTGATGATCCTGAAATAAGCGATAAAAGCGACCAAGATTCGATTGCTGATCTGAGTCCTGAAGAAGAAGACCCAACTTGAAAGTGAAACTGCATAAGCCTCTTGTGTTGAGAAACAAAGAGGGGTTGGAAAGTCACCTGTGAGCCAAAATGTCTGATTCAAATGTGAATGGAAGACCTAGAGGGAATTGTTGGAAAACTTGCTGTAAAATATGCTTATGTAGTGTAGCGATAGTAATAGTAGTATGGATAGGATTAACAGTCTTTATACCCTTTATGATAAGTAAAGATACTAACTTGTACCCTACTAAATCAATGACGCCAGACGCAGAAGTTGTACAAACCGAAGAAACACCACGAAGTGTAGAAAGACGTGAGAATGCAGTTAGCCTGAAACAAACCAGACCTGACTTAGAAGCACCAGATGAGGAAGGACTACATTTTCACAGAATTAAAAACAGAACACATTTAAATGTCTTTGCAAATCTTTTAGTACACTATGTAGAAGCTATGGAAATAGAAGATTGCTATGTCTGCATGAAGCTACCTACTCTGTAGCTGAAGGTGTGACCTATCACCATTTACCCCTGACCTATGGAATTTCCTGTAGTATATTAGCAAGCTTATTTTATAGAAGCACCTTACAGTACTACTATTCAAACACTGACGTAATCTTTTCTGAACTTCCTATTCGGGGAAACCTGAACATTGTACATGTTAGAAGCGAAGTGACTCGTTACATGGGAGAATACTTTCTGACTATAGGTGACATAGATTTAAATGAAGCATGCAGAGACAATTTGACTTGTTCATTACATGAGCAGGAGAAAATGTTCTTAAAAATGGCAGAAAAGGGGGGCGTGGCCGAGCGCCAAGCGAGATGGCCGCCTAGTTTGTGAGCTCCGCTCGCCACGGCATTAATCCTTTCACTATCCTGCCTTCCCCCGCTTGCACAAGCTCGGGGCCGACCTGCTACGGCGTCGGAAGACTTGAGGATTGGTTTGCTGCAACTCCGGAGTCTGGATGGGTCCGGCAACCCTCCTTCCTGCTCCTCTCCGCCCGGACCGAGACTGAGCCCGTCCGCTGTCCGAGGGGCCGGAGGTTGATGCCGGTGGCTGAGTTCACTCGATGACGCGGCTCTGCAGGCCGGGACACCCGTCGCTCGGAATCGCGGGAGGCAGCATCTGAACTGCTCAGGCGGCTGTGTTTGACTAGCGCTGCCAAGGATACAGCCGCATTTGGAGATTTCGAGTCATCGGCCAGTAAGACTGTTCCTTTGTTCTTGGGCTGCTTGTTTGGGCCGGCTGGACGGGCGGAGGGTCGCCATTTTGGATCGGGTGTACCGCTACAAACACTTGTGGACTTGGGGTAGACCTGTGTTTCTTTTGCGGAACCCAGTGACATGAAGATCGGCAATTTGATACGCGGCTGGCGGGACTGTCCATGGTGATGTCACCTCAGACAACGCAGCGCGACCACTGCATGCGCTTCCTATCAGGCGCCCACGGACAGAGTGACCTGCTTGCGGCCACTGCGAAATGGCGGATCGCTAGTGATAGCTCAGTGTGGTGGCTACCCGTTTGTTGCTTCCACTACTTGCTCCGTGACCAGGTGCACCTGTGTGAACTGCTGGCGCAGGCTGTGGCAGACACTATACTGATTGCAAGAGAGTTTGTGCCGGCCATGCGAGATGGAACCCACGGTTCGTGACCTTATTGCTGCCCTGGGCTCCCTCCACCTTGCCTGGGGAGGGGAGGCCATGAAACTCGGGCGGAAGCTGGACGCCATTCTTGCTCCACCGACTGATGAGGGCTTCGACGGTCCGAGGAAGAGTGCTGCTGCTAGTGACTCCCCACTGGCGCTGGATGTAACTGTCGTATACCTACAGATGGCTCAGCGGGGGGACCTGCCTCGTGTTGGGGACGAGTTGAAATCGACTGACTGTGTGCATGCGACAATGGGGCCTGACGCTGGCAAGCAGTTGGTTTGCCTTCTTGACACTGTTCCTTTGCCCATCCACTTCAAGCCGCTTGTACTGTGTCGCGATTTGGGAGATAGGCCCGGTACCTTCCTGCTGCGCCTACGTATCTGGAATTGCTGGCTTCTCGGCCCCCTGCTGTCGGAGTTTCCCCAAAAGTTGGTTCTGATTTGTTTGCCCGGCTACTCTGCCTGTCTGAGGTTGTACTGCGTTGCTAACTATCAGTGGCCGCGTATTGACGGCAGGGTCAAGATGGGCCAGGGGTGAACTTTTCTTCATTGGTTTGCAGGATGGATACCCGGATTGCTATTGAGCTGAGGACGCTTTTCTGATCTGTGATATGACGCCTTTACTGTTTGTTGACTTGTGGGTCTATTTGTGCTCGGACCTGGGCTACTGGGTGTGAGTGGGGGGAGGGTGGGGATTTGGTATTAATGACTTTCCCCCGTTTCTTCCCTTTCATTGGGAAATTTTTGGGGTGACGGGCACGTTAGTTGGGGGGTGGGCCGTAGCCTCTTCGACGTGCAGGGTGGGGGGTTGGTGAGGTGGGATCTTGGGTTTCTCTATTCTTTGTTCTATGGCCCTATCTTGCCTACGTCTTTCTTTCTACATCTCGGGTTTTCGTTTTGAGGGCGACAGGCACGCTGCTAGGGGGGGGGGTAGGCCGTAGCCTCTGCAGGGGTGCAGGGTGGGGGGTTGGGGGTTTCGGTTCTTGTTTTGTTTTCCCTTAGTTACTACAGGCCTTTTTTCTTCCTTTCTCTCTCTTGTGTCTTCTTTTCTTTGTCTTTTTCTTCTTATTTCCTTTGGGTCGATATGCTGGGTTTGTTGGATGCCCCTCGCGGTTCTCCGCTTCTTGTGGTCCTGTGGGAGGTATCAGGGTCGTCTTCCGTGCCGAGATGGGCGATGGCTGGTGTGTTGCTTGCATGGTTTATGCTGCCTAATGATAGCCTCTGCACCGATATCCTGAAAATGCTCGCTGTTCAACTGCTCTCTCGTATGCATTGCCCACTCGGTACTCCCTGCTAGACTGTGCGGCTATTGATCCTTTATATTCTATACATTTTAAAAATGAACCTTAATTCCTCCTGATCCTCAGTGACCGCACTGGTTATAGTGTAACTTGCCATGCTTGCTATTTCTATCGGTGTGCTATTGAGTTACCGTAAATTTGCTAATGTGCTCTATGTCGTAGCCGAGGCCGGCCAGGTGGTTGTAGGCCCGTAACTGTTTGCCGGAATTACACAATAAAGGTTTTTTTAAAAAAAAATGGCAGAAAAGAGAAGGGAGAGTTTCCAAAGAAAGGCCAATGATAAGAGACAGAAAACTCCTAAATGGGCTGAAAACATGGAAAGCACCTCAAATGGCGAAGCAAATCCTGCTCTGTTGCTGGACTTTGAACGGAAAGGGAAACTCTGTCTTCATAGAGAAAAGACTAGTTATTATAACAATGTATTCATCGGTTCCAGTGAATGCGATCATAATTATAAGGTAATTGGAGGTTGGGGTTTCAAAAATGGGTCAGAACCTGTGTTTCCCGGAATTTATTATATATGTGGAAACAAGGCTTATTTCAAATTGCCGGATCACTGGTATGGAAGCTGCTATTTTGGCATTGTCTTCCCGAAAATATACCATGTGAACAACGCCGCTGGAAGCAATGAAAATACTAATGGTTTAGTACGTAGTAGACGTGAAAGTGTAGGAGAAATTATAGGTGATATATTTAGTGCACTGATACCTGGAGTGGGAGTGGTTCTGAATACTCACTGTATTTGTAAATTATCTACAGTAGTGGATCGGTTATCTACTGACACTGCTGCTGGATTCCTGCTGGTCAATACTGAAATGGTTGTGATCAGATCAATGGTTTTACGGAATAGACTTGCTCTTGACACCTTATTGGCAAAAGAGGGCGGAGTCTGCAGGATGCTGAAGGCGCAACATTGTTGCACTTACATTCCTGATAAAAGCGTAGAAATTAAGAAATATGTGCGAAACATAACTAATTTGGAAAAAGAACTCAAACCACTGGAGGTTGATAGTGCCTGGAAGAGACGGACTGATGGTCTCTCCTCTGTAGGTAGTTGTTTTTCTAACATAGGTCGAAGTCTTGTTGGGGAAATACTGATGCCAATAGCTGGAATAAGTTTGATTGTGTTTATTATAATAATTTGCTGTAAATGCCAAAAATGCAGAAAGAAGTACACTGTAAATAGGAGGGGAGTGAAACGGAATGTTGATGAACTGGAATTAGAGGAATTTAGAAACCAAATATACAAAAAGGCGAAGAGTTTCCATCCTAATAAGGATACTGAGAAGAGGCTCAACAACAAATTTATTGAGATTGAGATGAGTGATATGTGAGAAAGGAAGTTGGCATCGGTTTCCATTAACAGTGATGATAGTAATTATCATCAAAGAGGGGACTGATGGAGCAAGGATTCGCACGTAAAGCGCCTTGCTCACATTCAAGAACCTCGTTTAACCTGTAATAGTATTAACCAATCCGGTTTGTCATTAATATCGCACTTTAACAGTACATGCGAGTGTCCCAGAGATGCTTGCCTATGTGTCTATTAATCCTAATGAGGCTTGCATACTACAGAATGGCTGCTTCGCAGAAATCCAGTCTGCGCATGCGTCGGTCATACCCATGTGATGTGACGCACTCGCAGTTTTGGAGGGATGTTTTCGCTCATGCGCATTACTGCTAAAATGGCTGCTTGTCTTTAAACATGCTCTCCGCTTGCTAATGCTGCTTTTGCACATCTATCTTTTCCTGCCTAAAATCCTAATGCTATAGATATTATGAAGTAAGGGATGTAGTGCAGCTATTCATGGTGTACAGTGTATTCATTTTTTCCTGTGTTTCTAATTTGTTTTCGCTTATTTTCATGTACCACGTATCTGTGGGCCTGGGAGTGGGGAGCCGCTCCATCTTTGAAAACCCCTTGCACCCCGTCATGTGATGAGGGACAATTCAAACCGCGCGGAAGCAAAACCAAGCCAGCTGGCTTCTGAAGCTGAGATGTGCCTGGGAAAATCTTCTGTGCACCGAGAGAAGATTTCAGC
Organism: Lissotriton vulgaris; assembly: GCF_964263255.1. Classification (NCBI taxonomy): domain Eukaryota; kingdom Metazoa; phylum Chordata; class Amphibia; order Caudata; family Salamandridae; genus Lissotriton; species Lissotriton vulgaris. Next base: position 59,276 of record NW_028251362.1, on the reverse strand, counting down.
TGTACCTAAAAATGTTACAATTGTATAAATTTTATGTGTGTTCTATTGTTTTACACCTTTCTCAAGCCATGGGAACTGGAATGTAAGAGGTGGGTACTGAAATATGAATATTAAACATGGGAACCCAAAATTTTAGGTGGTGGCAATGACCTAACCACCTCTCCTGACCAATCCTAAGTTGGGGATCCTGTCACTTGCAACATTTGTGGGTGGTCTGGGGACCCATAAAGGGTATAACTAGCCTAGTTTTAGCTAGAGAAATTGTCTGACTTGTCCGAGTAGCTGACCTGTCACCGACCCTACAAACTCTATAGGTAATTGATACAGAGAGCTGCGGAGCACTCTGTCCGAAATTTCCACAAACTCCAAGGGGTGGAAATAGTCTTAAGTGCTGGCGAAGCACTTTGCTGGGAGATTCGAGAACCCAATCGTGGTTATTGGCGGATTCCGTGCAGAGAGGGGGTAGCGCAGGCGTTGCATCCGAAGCTGCAGGTGGTGGTCGTGCCCTTTGGTGAGCCCAGTCCTGATCCAAATCCTGAGGGGTATCCTGTCCTGACTGTCCGTGAGCTGTACCTGCTCACATACTGGCTTCCTAAGTCCTTGAGGGTCCTTGTCCTCGCCTTTTCTCAAACTGACCCGTGGCCAGGGTTAGTCCTCATTCCTGTCGTAGGTAAATATAGATTGGGTGACCGTCTATTTATCCACTATCCTTTCCTCATTAATAAAGCACTCTTGCCCGTATTATTTCTTCTGCTTTCCAAAATGTACATGTTATTTGTTTATTAGTTATGTTCCATTTTTCCCCCTACCTGTAGGACATTATTTAAACTGTTTTACTTAATTAGTGTGATCCAAATTCATTGATGTTTAGAATCTAGGTTTGAATTAGTAGTTAGACTAAGATCAGTTTGAATCACGTATAGGTCTTTAGAAATTCACTGACTAATGTGTTTTAAATGTACCTACCCTAGTATAAGCCTGAAACTGAATAGCATGTTTCCTGTTACCCTTACCCAGTAGAGTCTCACTCGCACTCAATGGTGCTTGCCCTCATTCATAGCTACATCGTAGTTGTAATCCTGATTATTGATATTTTGATCTGTATAAGTCTTATACTCTTGTCACTCTGAATTTACTTACTATATAAAATCCTTAAAACCCTTCAGGTGTCTGTGGTCATTATAAAATTATCATAGTATTGTTGAATATATGAAGTATTTTAGGATTATCTTATCTATTGTCCACTGCTAGCTCCTGATTCATCAGGAGAATATGTGCCTGTGGTAAGTCAGGTACATAAGTAGTAGTGTTAAAGAAAACACATAGAATTACTGATGGTGGTGTGTAAACTCGCCCAACTCGCAAAAATACTGTCGTAAACACGTCATGGGCCCAAGTGCGTGAAATCTGGTAAATCTAAGGGTCAGGCGGCCTGCGCGCTCTATCATTGCAACGCACTCTGACATCTTCAGGTAAAGTTCGCGCTATATAAAAACGCATAAATAAACAAATAAATAACCTAGGCTATACAGAGAGCACACGTGACAACTGACTTGCCTTTTGGTTCGCTAATAGCATTTTGTATGGGGTGGTGGGAGCATTAATGTTTCCAAATTAATGTTTATAAACAATCTTAATACATTTAATTAAACGAAATGGTAAACTCTAATATATACAATGACACTCTTGGCACGTTAAAAAAACACGTTTTGAATAGAATTTATCATTATTTTACAGGGTTTGTTTGACAATGGAGCCTAACGTTGCAGCACGTTTGCGCTCCGTGAGCTCAACGTAGAAAGTTAATGCTCCAGTTCTGTATAAGTGGGGTCCAAACTTACTTCGGGAACATTAAGGTATGGTGTGTAAAAACGCACTGCAAGCCGCGTCAAAGGGCCATTAGTTTCGATAACAATTTGATTACCGCCTTTAGATGGATACATACACACTAGAACACTTTCTGTAGTCAGCCACTTGGGACGCTTTACTGCTTCCTCTTTACCGCACAGGCGCAGTCAGTGGCGTCTCTCTGCAGCAGGCACTTTCTATATTCACTTCCGGTGCATACAGTAGAGCGTGGAGTAGAACGGTATAACTGGCGACACCTGATGAGAAGCCAGAAGTACAGAAGCCTGGTAAACGGCTTACTCTCTGTGTCTGGTGAGTGGATCCTCGTGCTGGTACCAGGGAAGTGGCATCACTGGCTAACACGCTAACAGTGTTTACTTTCCAGTCGGCAGGGCGCTCCGTTCTGGGAGTTGTAGTTTTAGTTTTAACTTTGGTAATGTGTGCTTAAAATCGAAGTGCTAATAAACTTGAATTTGATAGTTGTAAGTAACACTTGGTATTTACAGTGCTTGGATTGGGCGGAAGTGCGATATGAAGCGCAGTGTCAAGATAGAACGTTGTTTTTTATATGAGGATGCAAACATTATGAAGAGAACTGAATGGGCAGGCTCTGCCTAGATGAAAACATTTTGTGCACCATGTGAGGGGTTGTTTAAAGAGGGGCCGGAGATGGTTGAGGCGGGGGAGTAAAGGTTGTGGGTGCCAGCTGGTCCATATTGTGGGTAACGGAAAAAATGATCATCTGCTGCCCCAGTTAATGCTTTTTTCTTAGAATTGTGGGACTTTCAGTCCTGTTTTATAATGCAGTAAACAAGACTACAAGTCCCAGAATTCAAAGAAAAAACCCGGACTGGAGCAGGATATCATGCATGGACCTGGGAAACTTGGCAGTGTTGCAACAATTTTCAGATTTCAAAGCAAAAACCTGAATTGGAGCAGCACATCACACATGGATCTGGGAAACATGGGAGGCTGCACTCTGGGTACACAAATACCTGCAAAACGCATATCACAAAGCACTCAATAACGTTTCATCGTATGAGCATACAATAGTGAAACGTGTCTGTGTAACCAAGGGAAGACTTTAACCATTTGGTAGATTCTTATGCTTTTGTGCCACCATAAAAAAAACTGTTAAAATGGTTGTGCACTTTGGTCAGCACGCTAGGTTCCAATCCTTTCGCTGACTAAGGACTATGTATTCCTGGAAAATAATGTGCGTGTGTTTATACGTTTCATTTGCAAACATCGATCCAATTGTCTATATGCTGCTGCTGTTGCCCTACTATCGGCAGTGCTGGATTTGGATGAAAAAAATCTTCAGGAACCCATAAATTGGGGGTCAAGGTGTAGTGGCGGAGGCATGAAAAGTAGAGTCTTGACAGTCAACTTGAACATTTATTTTAGAAAAGTTTGCTGCAAAGAAATTGGCAAAAGTGAAAAATGTGAAAAGGAATCTGTTATTTAATTGGTCACAAAATGGCAATCAGTTAAAAAGGGTAAAGTGCAATGGCTCGTTCAAGGATCACTTGTATCAATATCTCAACAGGTAATATAACCAAGTCTGTGAAACAGAACACAAATAGTATCCCTACCGTGGAAATCTTATAGTGAAAGACTAACTAGAACTGTCAAGCAGTCCAACCTATGATAAACATGAGTAACATACAGTGTGAAAGGAAGTCAACACTGGTAGGAAGACGGCAGTTTATTCCATATGTACAGCAGCACTGAGCCTCCAGCCACCACTTCAACCAGAGAACCCAGCCCTGTTCCACATTTCAATATTACTAATACAGCGCAAGCTAAGCCTTCGCACGAACCCCATATATACCCTTTCCTTTCAATAAAGAAAACGAAACATCATACACAAGTATAAAGCATAGAAGAAAACCCTACCAGGGAACACAAAGATATGAGCTGCCCACGAAATGAGGCACCAAAACACAAAAAAATTACAAGATACAAAATGCATGAACACAACAGTAAGCATGCAGCATTAGTACATAATATATTCATAAAATCTCTTGGGTACACATTTCCTTCTAGGAATACTAACGTAATTTCCACCCACATCCCTGCACTTACCCTCCTCCGACACTTGCATACCCATTTTCTTTCACACAAACTCTGCCTTAGAACCAGGTATCACCACAATCATACTTTTGCTCCACACTTTACCATTCTCTAACACCACCATGCGATCCTTGACTTGCCTCACCACCATGGGTGAAGAGAACTTAGATCGTCCGTTCCTCACATGGCGAGGGATGACAACCCTGACCAGATCACCAACCCTCACATCAGTTTCTCTTTCACGACCATTGCCTTTAGCACAATTTTTTTCCTGCACATGCTTGCGCAAAGACAACACCTTTCCTACCTTCACACATTCAAGTGCCTTCTTTCTCATCCATTTCCTGTTGAACTGGGTACATGCCACCCTGCCTCTTAACTATGAAAATGGAGACATAGCCTTACTGACATGAGCAGTCGTTCTTATAGCCCATAACATGTCACAAAGAACTTCTTTCCAATCCAACCTATTTATCAACGCTAGCTGCAGTTGACCTTTGATTACGCGGTTCACCCTTTCCACAAGATCATTGCTGCGAGGGTGATACAAAGAGTTCTTATGTGTTTGATACCATTGGATTTGAGAAATTGATCCATCTTTTTGGACACCAATTGAACAGCATTATCCTTCACCAACTCCTCAGGGAAAACCTCCCTGACAAATACCTCCTGAAAATAATTAATGATTACACTTGAATTCACGCTATTGACAAATATCAACTCAGTCCACTTGGGCATGTAGTCTTCCAGCACCATCGCATACTCGGGTGAACTTCCAAGAACCCTGAAAGGACCCGATATATCGAAAGCCAACATATGCCAGGGCACACCATTGCTGTCTACTGATAATTTTTTTTGTTTTTTTGTTTTAAATAATTTTTATTGTAGTCACACCAAAACAGGCCATTGCATAGATATTCAGCACCATAAATTTGAGCAGGTACATAATATGATTCATTGGTCTCATACACAGCCTTCGTGCCCACAACCCGGGGGTTGGGCGGCGATGATTACACGGCTCTCCCACGCCTGATGTTAAAGAGAAAGGAGTAGCTGGTTTCCGGATTGTGTGCATGACTACTTTTACAACCTTGCCAAACAACGCGCTGAGCCCCAACTCCCACCCCCTGCGCTAAAACCTGAAACCCCCCCCTGTCCCGCCCCGCCCCCCACCACCTGTCTATGGCCCTTGTAACGATCAGTCCTCCGTTCCTGAAGTGCTTTCTTCGTCTCCACTGTATACCTGCCACCCCTAGGGCATCAGCTTGCTCCTTCTACCCTTCCTGCCTCAGGGATCTCCACTTCCTCGTCTGCCTCGCTATCTCTGAGTGCTTGTACCATCACTTCCCATGAGGTCGCAGTGTCATCCGCCCTCTGGCTAGGGGTCCTGCGCGCAAGCTGGTACCTGTGTGTGCTGTCAGCCGTTGCCCATTTCAGAAATTCCTGCCGCCACCTCCGGGGAGTCGGACCCACCCTCGCTTTCCAGTTCCTAGTGATCTCCCTCTTAGCCACCATCAACCCCATGTCAATAAACTTGCTCGTGAGTTTGTTTTTGGGGGTATGAGGGAACCAGTGTAAAAGACATCCCGCCGGTCCAAAGGCGATGGACCTTTCAGTTACCTCGTTTAACACGTCGCCTATGTCCTGCCAATCGTTCCGAAGGGCCGGGCACGCCCACAGCATATGCACTAATTCGACCCCCTCTTCCGGGCACCGGGGACAGGTCGCTGTTACCGCGCCAAAATACCTCCTGATCCTCCCCGGGGTCATATACGCCCTATGCAGTACATAGTAATGTATAAGTTGAAATCTAGCGTTTCTCGTGCTGTTGCGAGCCCTACGGACAAGCTGTGCCCACGTCGTGTCAGGTATGTCTATACCCAGGTCCCCCTCCCATTTGGCTTTCAGTGATGTAAGAGGAGGGAGATTCTCTCTCACCATTCTACTGTAGAGGCACGTCACCGCCTTGATTGTACCCGCTGATATCATGGTATATTGGCATGCAGCCGCCGTCTCGGGTTCCTCTAGCCCCGTAACCCAGTGGGCCTGCACTGCCCTGGTTACTGCCGCATGAAGTAAAAAAAACCCTCTCGGGATGTCGAAGCGCTCCAGTAATTCTTGGAACGGGAGTAGCGTGCCATTTTCATAAAGGTCCCCAATCACCTGCACCCCGCCTCCTCCCACCTCTGTAGATGCGACCAGTCGCCGCCATGCGGTAACGCTGTCAGCATGCCCAGAGGGATCTCCGGTGCATATGGGCGCCTAGTTCCCGCCCTCTTCTGTGCTCGATTCCAGCATTGGCGGTACGTGCGTTGTTCCAACGACAAGTCCCGATTATCTATCCGCTGTTGGAGGGTAATATACGCCAAGACATGCCTGGGCGTCCCCCGCAACCTTTCGTCTTCCGGGCCCCTGTATACTCGTGCCACCTCCTGCGTCAAGACCTGCAGTTGGGCCGCTAAATAATAAAGCTCAAAGTCCGGCACCGCCAGTCCCCCTTCATCCTTCGGGCGAGAGAGCGTTGCCAGGGCCACCCTGCACCGCCCCGCTCCCCAGATGAACGTCATGATCAGAGATCGGAGCTGCCTAAAGAAGGAGCTAGGTATCCAGATTGGGAGCGTTCGAAAGTAATACAACAATCTCGGCAGGGCAACCATCTTCAACAATGAGATCCGGCCTGCCACCGAGAGCGGCAACGTGGCCCAGAAGGCCATACATCCCTTTAGTCCTCGCACGCACCGCCCCAGGTTGCCCTCAAGCAAGTCTTCCGCCTTGTGGTAAATATGGACCCCTAAGTATTTAATACAGGCAGGTTCCCAGGCTAACTCCGACCGGTGTTGCGGCCGAGCCGCCCCCTCCAGTAGCGGGAACAAACTTGTCTTGGGCCAATTAACCCTCAGGCCCGACATCGCGCCGAAGCGCTCTAGCAACGCCTCCGCGCCCTGCAGGTCCTCAGCACCGTCGTGGAGGAATAGCAGTAAATCATCAGCATAAAGCGAGATGAACTGCTGCCCGTCCCGGGCCCGCACCCCATGGAAGTGCCGCCCCGTCCGGGCCTCAGCCGCCAGTGGCTCGATAGCCAGTGCAAATAGAAGCGGCGAAAGGGAGCAACCCTGCCGAGTGCCCCTTTCAACCGGATAGCGGAGGGACACCGTCGATCCAACTCTCACTCTTGCTATCGCTTCCGCGTAGAGGACCTTCGTCCATTGGATATAACCAGCTCCCAGACCGAATCGCTCCATAACTGCATAGAGGTAGTCCCACTCTAGGCTGTTGAAAGCTTTCTCAATGTCTAACGAGAGAACCAATTCAGCCCCGACCCCCCCCTCCAGCTCGTCCATGAGGCGAACAAGCCTTCTGACATTAATCGTGGTGTTTCGAGTCGGTATAAAACCGTTCTGGTCTTCGTGCACCAGTCCCGGCATGTGTGGTAGGAGCCTCGCCGCCAGTATGGAGCTCAAGATCTTGTAATCTGCGGTGAGCATAGAGAGCGGCCGGTAAGACGCGGGGTCGCTACTCTCTCTGCCGGGCTTCAGCAGTGGTACTACCAATGCCTCCCGCATTGATTGCGGTAGACAGCCCGTTGCCTTGGCTTCCTTATAAACGGTCAGGAGTCGCGGCGCCAAAGTGTCTAAATATTTACTATAGAACTCTATGGGGAGCCCGTCTATCCCCGGCGATTTGTTACGTGCCATACTCCGCACCGCCTTCCTTATCTCCCCTAGTCCGATGTCCGATCCCAGTTCCTTCGCCTGCTCCGCCTCTAGCCGTCGTAGGGGTAAGCCGCCCAAGAAGGGCTCAGCCAGTCCCGGCCGATCTCCCGGGGTGCTCTTGTACAGGCCCTCATAATATTTCTGGAATCCGTCAACTATACCCAACTGAGTATGTTGCACCATGCCAGCTGCATCCTGCAGCTGAAGTATGGGTGAGCATCGCCTAGTGGGGTTCGAAAGCCAGGCCAGAAGGGTGCCCGCCTTATCTCCGTCTACGTGGGAGCGCAACACATAACGCTTATAGTCAAAGGCTCGGAGCCTCTCCACTTCAGTGGCCACCGCCTCCCTAGCCGAGCAAAGCGTCTCTTGGAGTTCCGGGCGCCCGGGCCGCTCCCTTTCCGCCTCCCTCAGCTTGTCATCCGCCTTAGTCAAATCGCTCAACAACACTTTCCGCACGCCTACATAATCCTTGATACAGATACCCCTCACCACCACCTTAAAGGCGTCCCATTCCGTTGCCCTGGAGGTCGCCGTCCCTTCATTCTCCGCGAAATATAAATCCACCCCCTCCGCCAGGGCTGCCCCGAATAGGGGGTCTTCCAGAGTCTCAGGCCTTAGTTTCCAGGTCGGGACCCTGGGCTTCTCCGCTACCCACGCTAGCCGGATCAGGAGTGGATTATGGTCCGATATCGTTCTCGACAGGTATTCCGACCCTGTGACGTACGGCAACACCCCCCGGGAGCATAGTATCGCATCTAATCGGACATGCAAATCATGTAGCCCAGAGAAAAAGGAGTAATCCCGGTCAGTCGGGTGTTGTCCACGCCATACATCCGTCAACTCCCAACTCTCCTGCCACTCCCTCCTACCTCTAGATAGCCTGTGTACCGGGGATTCATGCAGTGGGGGGTGGGATCTATCCAATGAGGGGTCTGCAATGGAATTAAAGTCGCCCCCCAGCAGGACGCCAGGGAGTGAGCCAGCGTCCCCGACAGTGTCGCAAAGAAAGCCAGCTGGTCAGTATTCGGGGCATATATACTAGCTAGTACTACATCTCTGCCTTCTAGCTTCCCCTCCACCACCACGTACCTTCCTTCCTGATCTACCCACTGGCGCGTGAGTTGGAAAGGTGTGCCTGCCCTGATCCAAATTAATACTCCCCTTGCATAGGCTGAGTAGCTGGTGTGAAAAATCTGGCCCCGCCACCTCCTCTGTAGCGCCGCCCCCTCCTGTTTTGTGAGATGCGTTTCCTGCAGCAGTGCAATATGCACCCCCCTCGGCACTAAAAAGGCATGCACTTTATGTCTACGCTGCATGGTGTGTAGGCCCCGCACATTCCAGGTTATGCAGTTCAAACGATTCGCTTTAGCCATTGTCCCAATGATCCGGCTTAAACACTCTCTTCAGTTCCTGCCCTTCGACGGTGGTGGTGCCCCCCCTGAACTAAACAAAACCTCCCAACTGTCCTGCCCATGGCATACCCAGGGTCAATGACTTCAAAGAGAGTAAACAAACCCCAACTGTGGAACCCCCCCCCCCTCAGAACAGGCCCCAAACCCGAAATATCAGTCCCCATCCAAACTCCCGTGCCTGATTGACCCAGGTCTCAACTACACAGCCGCAGCCGTGGGTGCCTTAAGGGCCTACGGAGCGCGGCCTCGTCCAGAGGGGGGCTGCGTTGCCCACCTCCCCGCTCCCTCCCCAATTCCCCATGATCTTCCTGCTCTGAGCCCCCCCGGTGTGCCCCGACCCTCGTAGGCATGGAATTATGGGTCCCCTCCCAGCGCCCCAAACATTACCCATTGTCCTCTGCTGGCAGTTCAGATATTCAGGATCTCATCCGCCGTCTGCGGCGTCACCAGCGGCCCTTCGGTCCGATGAACCCCAGAAAGATCCGATTCCGAGCCCGATGCCGAGACATGAGTGTCCGAGTCCGTAGCACATTTAAAGCCGGGGCCCTCAGCCCGCCCCAGCTTCCCCACTTCCAACAACGCAGCTTGCCGTTCTGCTTCAGTCTGGGAGGCCGTCGGCCCAAGCTTCCCCTGCCTCCGTTTCCTCAACCTCTTCGATTTCCGCAGCCGGGTTGGCGAGCGCTCCCGCTCCTTCTCCCTCTTCTCTCGTACCTTGGCACCATCAGTTCCAGCCTTGTATGTCTCCCACCAGTCCCAGGCGTCCGCTGCCGTGCTAAAAAAGAGCGTCCACCACCACCCGGAGCCTGGCCGGGAAAAGCAAGGAGTAGGCGATCCCTTCAGCACGCAGTTCCTTTTTAATTGTGAGGAAGGAAGCCCGCTGCTTCTGCGTCTCGAAGGTAAAATCTGGGAAGAGTGTGACCCTGCTGTTCGCAATCTGGAATGGGCCATCCTCCCGGGCTTTTTGCAGGAGCAAATCTCTGTCCTTGTGGTGTAGCAACTTGGCTATGATCGGTCTGGGCGGGAGCCCGGGCTTGGGAGGCCCTGAAGGGATTCTGTGGGCACGTTCCAGAGTGAAGAATGGCGAGAGTCCTTCCGGTGCCACTACTGTTTTCAGCCATTCATCCATGTAGGCCACCATGTCTCTCGTCCCCTCTGTCTCCGGCACGCCCACGATCCGCACATTACTGCGCCGGCTCCTATTTTCTGCGTCCTCCGCACGCCTTTCCAGGGTGCGTATGCGGTCCAGGGCCTCCGTTAGTTTACCCTCCAGCACTTTATGAGCGGGCGCCAGGTCTTTAATCGCAGTCTCAGTGTCCTTGACCCTGTCCTTCAGTTTATCGTGGTCCGCCCGGAGCAGGCCCAGCCCCGACGCCACCTGCGCTATATCATTGTGGAGCGCGTCACGTGTGGCTGTTATGGCGTCCAAAATGCGATCCTGCAATCGCTGCAGGTCCGTTTGCTCAATGGGGCCACCCTCCGCCACATCAGACGACGCAGCCTCCTCCGCCTTGGACCTCGGCTTCCCCATTGCGGCCGGTCGTGTCGCTTACGTCCGTCCAACGGCTTGCGCCTCCCCTGGGCCTCCGCAGCGTGTGCAGCTCCAAGGCTCAGCGGCGTCCTGTTGCGCAGGTACTGCTCTTCTGATGCAGCGTCTGCCGTGGTAACAAGGGGGGGGGGGGGGGAGGAGATCAGGGCCTCCGGTCAGTCCCCCTCGATGCGCGCCCCCTGGGACCTGCAACAACCTGTCCTTGTCCGCCTGGTCTACTGCTTCCGTTCCACCGCGCCTCAGGGAGCTTGGTACCGCCGAGGTCCCTCCTGGGGATGTGTTGCACAGTGTCTCCTCCTCCTTAGTCCGCCGCTCAGGTCTGCCCCCGCTCACCTCCGTGCATAGCTGGGGCCCGGTCCTGGGTTACATCTCGCCATTCCTCCTCCCGGCATCGGAAGCCGTCTGCCAGCCCCGCCTGTGAGGGCGCACCCTGGTTGTCTCCTTTCCCAGCGCTCGCGGCCGCCGCGCACCGCAGCCGGGGGGTCAGAGAGTGTCTCCCGCACTGGGGGGGTTCGCCGCTGGAAGCCTCGAAGTCAGCGGTCGCGCTCTCTCAGAGCGTCCCAGCAGTGTGACCAGCCTGGTAGTTCTCGACCTTTCAGGGCTCCGCTGCGGCCGCCATCTTGTGCGCCGTTCTCCTTACTCCGTCCCGGCGGCCGCTATGATCGGCGGTCGTGCTCCTCGAGGCCGTCGGGCGGCGCCGGGGCACACGCGGGTTCTCCGCCACTTTTAGCAGGATTAATGAGGGGAAGAGGCACGGAGCTCTAGGCTCACGCCGCCATCACCCTCGGCGCTCAAGCCACGCCCCCCTTGCTGTCTACTGATAATGTACTGATAATGGCATAACAACCTGTGACTTATCACTCAAAATGCACGCATTACAATCCCTCACATAATGTTCCACATCCTTGTCAATCCCAGGCCACCAAAAATATTCACAAACTCTCCTTTTCATTGCTCACATACCTATGTGCCCCTCATGGGCAAATTCCAAAATTATAGGCCCCAATGCACCAGGTGCTACCAATCTGTCACACCTAAAACGATCACCAACTCATTAGCAGATCCCCAAAATACGATTAGGGTTTCTTCCATGTCACAAGCATATGGCCACTGCCCTACCACGTACTTAAGTACTTTCTGCAATACTCCATCTACATCACTAGCAGCACACCATTCCTCTTCAGACAACACACTACCAGCAATAGCATTCACAGAGCACACCAATTCCAAATCATCCTCACCATCCTCACTCTTCTCAATCTCCTCTTTGATTGGCAGTAGTGACAAACAATTTATAGCGAAATTCCAGACTCCTGGAACAAATTTCAAGTTATATTTATACTCCTGTATGCAATATTGCCACTTGGCAATGCAAGGAGTTGCCCTTCCACCACTGCCAGTTTTGAAAAGCTCAACCATTGGCTTGTGATCAGTGCGTTGTATGAATTGAATGCCCCACACAAAATTCGTAGAGTAATGAACCCCCCACCACAAACCCAAAGCTTTATTTCTATCGTGGAATATGTTGGTTCAGATCACAAAGCATCATAGAGTAGAAAGCAATGATCTCCTCTTTGCCATCATTTCTTTTCTGCATCAAAAGCGCACCCAACCCATGGTTGCTGGTGTCTGCGGTGATAATGCATGTGCCATGGGTGATTCTTTATCACATCAAAAACATTCTGACACTCAGTTCTCCATTCCTATGACACACCTTTCTTCAAAAGTTCCAGCTTGCATGCAGTTTTGCTAGAGAAAGTGCTCACAAACTTGGCATAGTATTCGATCAAACCTAGAAACAAACTAAGTTGATCCTTACCACTAGGCGCAGGTGTATCCTGAATACCCTTTAACAGTTTTAACTTGGGCCTAATTCCTTTACTTGAAACATGAGGTCCACCCCATCGTAGCAAAAAGTAAATTTCTCATTCTTCAAAGTCAAACCCGAAGCATTCCAAACCTCCAACACTTTCTCTAATCTATCACCATGTTCACTGTTATTAATTCCATAAATCAAAATATTGTATTGAAACAGCATTCCACTTGAAAAAATTGTTCATGAGCCTTTGGAAGACAGACAATGCAGAGGCTAAGTCAAACGGCATCCATCTCTATAACGAAAAACTCCTTCAGGAGTGACATAAGAAGTCAAATGTCTCGACTCCTCACATAACTCCACCTGATGGTAGGCTGCAGACATAACCTAAGTTGCGAAGACCCCAGCACCCATTAATGTTGCCAATTCATTGATGTTAGGCAGAGGTTGCTGATCAACCCAATATCAGCATTGAAGTTGCGCAAGTCCACACACAATCTCAAAGATTTGTCAGATTTTGCACGCTAAAACAACCGGAGATAACCATTCAGACCCTTCGATTGGTTCAATGATGCCCAGTTTGCACAACTTATCTAACTCTGATTTACGCAAATTTCTCATGTTGAGGGGGAACGCTCCTCACTTTGTACACCTCTGGTACTGCACTACCCTTTAAAATTATTTGATATGTAAACCCTTTGAGTTTGCCAAGAGAATAAGTGAAAACTGCAGGATAATTCACTAACCCCTTACACTCATCTACATTGCACACCGCGTTGTTACATACCTCCAATAACCGTGGTCTGGATAAGACCAAATCAGGATTGTTGGGGTCCAAAATTGTGTCCAAATTTCCCTGCTCATTCCATCCCAATAAATTGGATACACCCTTGGCTACAAACACAGTGCCAGTGGATGTTTTGCTATCAACTCCCAATGTAGCTTAAAATTGGCCTAAAACATCCACCTTCTTTCCCCCATAAGGAAAAATGTTCACATAAGATTTGCTCAAACTAGGAATGTTCAATCTGGCAAAATCAGATTCTCCAATCAACATGAAGGGGGAACCTGAATCAGCCATTACCAGTACTTCAACATAATTTATAACGATTTCGCATAAGAGAGGTTTTCTTCTGTCAATGTGATGTATAGTTGACACTCCATTCTCAACATGTGATGATGATGAAGACAACATTAGAATCGCACTCCTATCTTCATCAGATTGACCACCATCTTCAGTAGATTTAATCACATTGTCGCCTCATCCCCTCTGACTCTTGGATGACTTACACACTCTTTCGAAATGGCCCGCTTACCTCACTTGATACACACAACATTAGAAGCTGGATAGTGTCTGGCAGGGCTCACATACGTCCACCTATCACAACTGAAACACATTACGTCCACACGCTCACTAGATATCTTAACATTGGACCAGGGATTGGCTACTCAAGATTTTTCCAACGTTTTCCCTTTCCCCTTACACTCATTTTTTGTCATGGCGTCCTCTTCATGTGTAGACGTGCCTCCACCCATCTCCCTCACACAGTGTTGAGAGTGCTCAATACTTCTAGCTATGGTTATGCTACTTCCAGACTAGTATCCTGGGTGGACAATAATCTCTCCTAAATCTTTTTTGTTGTAAGTTTTTTCAGTTAGTTGCCCCTTTGTGATTTTATCCTTGAGGTCAGAATAGTTGCATGTTATAGCTAAGGTGTGTAACACTGGCACAAAATCATCAATAGGATCACCTATAGCTAGGCAACGGTGAAAATATTTGTGTCGTTCCAACACCACATTCTTCATGGGGTTATATCGCTGATTCAGAGTGAGCACTACAGAAGCATATTCATCAACCATATAACCATCTCCCTTTTCACCAGTGCCTGCACGCATCAGTACCGCCTCAGCAGGCAATTTCTTGAGGGTACTCCTGCCTTCAGCACCTAAATTATATACCAGAGAGATTTTTTCTTCTTTGACGTAAACATATCCCCATCAATGACCATCAATGACCTCCAGATAGGCCTCAAATGCCTCATACCACAGTTCCCAACTTAATATTGGGTTGCCTGGTACACTCAAAAATACTGGAGGTGAAGAAATCTTGTCTATTATTACCCAAACAGTTGTTACTGGAGATACTGAAATGACGCTATGTAGCAAAGCCCACAATCACCACCTAAAGTTGTTAAAATGACAGTATACCAGGTGTGCCTGTCACGGATTGTTCCAATAAGGGTAAAAATGGAGGCAAAATGACTCTCAAATGTTAACAAAATATAGTGGGTGTGCATGTCAATGATTGTTTAAATTTGAACCGGTGTTCCGAGGAGCGCTGTACCCCCATCGAGCTCTGTACCCCCTACGTCACGGGGGTGCTGAATTCCATAGGTTCGGCCTATCTGCCGCCGCTCCCCCATCGAGATTTGTACCCCCCTACGTCACGGGGGAGGAGATGTTCACAGTTCGTTGTAGCTTCTGGGAGACAGTCGCAGTGCTTACACGCTCCCGCCATTATTTTCAAATAGTTGAATTACGCCAGCAATTCCTTTCAATTAAAGGAATTAATTTTGGTAACATGGCATATGCATGTTCGAAAGGAAGTTATTTTTCACATATTATCCTAATCGTTGTTTTTAACTATTTAAAGGTTGTCAAACATGTTTCTTTCAAAATTTATTTTATAATATATAATTTTAATGTTATATGTATATATATTATAATATGTCATGCACTATATAATAAATGTTATAATATATAATATACATATAATGTAATATAATATAATATTTATGATATTTAATTTTTTGTCAAAAAGGAGCTTATATAGGCGTATTGTAGTTTGCCGGTGTGCGTTGACTAGGGTTTTGCTGGCGTTGATAGGGAGCAGGTACTCTTTCTGCTTCTCTTGCTTTTGAGTACCCCCTAAGTCAAAAGGGAGATTATACAGGCCTGTTCTAGGTTTTTAGTGTGCGTTGACTAGGGTTCGGCTGGCGTTGATGGTGAGCAGGTAGTATTTCTGCTCACCGTGGTTTTGTGTACCCCTAAGTCAAAAGGGAGCTTATACAGGCCTGTTCTAGGTTTTTAGTGTGCGTTGACTAGGGTTTGGCTGGTGTTGATGGGGAGCAGGTACTATTTCTGCTTCTTTTGCTTTTGAGTAGCCCCTAAGTCAAAAGGGAGCTTATACAGGCCTCTTCTAGGTTTTTAGTGCGCGTTGACTAGGGTTCGGCTGGCGTTGATGGGAGCGGGTAGTATTTCTGCTCACCATGGTTTTGTGTACCCCCTAAGTCAAAAGGGAGCTTATACAGGCCTATTTTATTTTGCCAGTGTGCGTTGACTAGGGTTTGGCTGGCGTTGATGGGGAGCAGGTACTATTTCTGCTTCCCTTGGTTTTGTGTACCCCCTAAGTCAAAAGGGAGCTTATACAGGCCTCTTCTAGTTTGCCAGTGTGCGTTGATTAGGGTTTGGCTGGCATTGATGGGGAGCAGGTACTATTTCTGCTTCCCTTGGTTTTGTGTCCCCCCTAAGTCAAAAGGGAGCTTATACAGGCCTCTTCTAGTTTGCCAGTGTGCGTTGACTACGGTTTGGCTGGCGTTGATGGGGAGCAGGTAGTATTTCTGCTCACCATGGTTTTGTATGCCCCCTAAGTCAAAAGGGAGCTTATACAGGCCTATTCTATTTTGCCAGTGTGCGTTGACTAGGGTTTGGCTGGCGTTGATGGGGGGCAGGTACTATTTCTGCTTCCCTTGGTTTTGTGTCCCCCCTAAGTTAAAAGGGAGCCTATACAGGCCTGTTCTAGGTTTTTAGTGTGTGTGGACTCTGGTTTGGCTGTTGTTGATGGGGAGCAGGTACTATTTCTGCTTCCCTTGGTTTTGAGTACCCCCTAAGTCAAAAGGGAGCTTATACAGGCCTGTTCTAGTTTGCCAGTGTGCGTTGACTAGGGGTTGGCTGTTGTTTATGGGGAGCAGGTACTATTTGTGCTTCCTTTAGTGTTGTGTACCCCCTAAGTCAAAAAGAAACTTATACAGGCTTGTTCTAGGTTTTTAGTGTGCGTTGACTAGGGTTTGGCTGGCGTTGATGGGGAGCTGGTACTATTTCTGCTTCCCTTGGTTTTGAGTACCCCCTAAGTCAAAATACCACACCCACACACCGCCACACCACACTCTTACCACCACACACCACCACACTCACACCACCACACACACACCACCAGCCGTCAGTGCACGCTTCCACCAGGCACACACATCTCCAGCCGGCGGTGCCCGCTTCCACCAGGCACACACACCACCACCCATCAGTGCACAATTTCTACAGGCACACACACCACCAGCCATCAGTGCACACATGAATTGTTAACGCATCCACAATTAACAATTGTAGCAATCGTAGTATGGTGCACTTTACTTTTAACCCCGTCGCTGCTCAAGACGAGCTCAGCTCGTCATGAGGCACACTGGAGCTGTGCTTATGACGAGCTGAGCTCGTCATGAAACTACAGTATTCAAATAATGTCAGCACAGGGGGGGGGAAGCCATAGCAGCCAAGGTGTTAAACATATTCATCTGAAGCGCAGCATGCCACCATTGCTACAATTCCAATCCAATCCACATAATTCCACTACACACCACATGCATACACTCCATAACACATGGCTAAAAGGCATTGCCATTTACAATGCCATTAGCTCTAACTCAAATAAATCCGAGACCTATTGCATTTCCAATGCTTGTTTTTATTTGAACTCCACTTTTTTTATAGTTTCTTTCAACCTCTCATCGCAATCAGTTCCACAGCGTAGCGTCTGTTCCAGTGTTCTTAGCCTTGTTGATCTTTTGCCCACTTACCAGTTTGTGTACAAGATCCGCCGTCCTATTTGTGCAGGCTTCTTTTGTGTATCCTCTTTTGTGTATCTTCTTTTATATCTGACCTTGGTTCTTCAGTGATTGATCCAGTGTCCTGAACATACCAGTACATCTGTAGACATGTATTTTACTCCTTTCCATTCCCTCCCTCCACCCTAATTGACAATGTAATGGGGGGAGACAAAGTAAGGGGCTCTGGTCGTCACTGTGTCTTAAGCTTGCAATACAGTAGGTAGGACACGGATTAAGAAACCCAACCTCCACCACTCCTGGACCTTCCTGCCCCTTGTTACCACCTCCTTTGCTATGCCTTATCTATTATATAGTGCTGCTAGCCGCTAGTGCTGCTAGCGCTATTGTATATTTTAACCTTTCCCTTCACACTTTGTTTTTAAAATCAAGCCACTGGAAGCTAGGAGGTAATTTCACTGTTCTGTCTCTTACCTGTTAGTACTAGGTACTTGCTTCAGGCTCGTGTGCTCCGACCCCAGTCCACCACAGCTGACGCTGCTTGAGTGGAGGGTGGACACACACAGCCTGACACTCCCCCTGGCACGCCCGAAGCTTCGGTTAGGTGGCAGGCTGAGGAGTATTTAATCTCCATGAAGCGACCGCGGAGCGGGCGTGCCGAAGGTGAGCCTTAGGTAAGCCCGTCTGTGCCAGACCGGGCCCAGGGCCCCGTACCTCTGCCCCTAATCCTTCGCCCCCCGATTCTACTCTAGGGAAACACTCTTTCAACTCAGACAGGTTTCCCTGCCTCTCTGCGTTCACTCTTATTTTCATTGAGGAATCCCACAGACATTGCCAACATTGCTCCTTCACTCTCCCGTCTCCTGAGTCTCATCACCCATCGGACCATCAAATCAACATGGCCCTGCTGAACTGCATGTCCCTGCCCAAACACGCTCTTGAGATCTCCATGCTCCTACAAGATTACCATCTTGAGATCCTGTTTCTGACAGAAACTTGGCTTTCCCCAGATGCCGACTCGGATGTTGTCCAGGCCTATGTCATTTGTTCTAGAATGTAAGTGGCCCTGACTCATCCTAAGGTTCTGGGGTGAGACAGTTTGTGCCTGGCCAGCTAGCTTTGAAGATGACTACTGTTATGCTCCAGCATTAAACTTGCTGTTACTCACCTGAAGCCTCCGAGTGACTTACTACAATTTTGGCGACGTTTGTAGCTGGTCAGTTGCAGTTTGGTGGCTTCTGGCGATCCCTTGATGATTTCCCTTCATCCTGGTGAAGTACTGCGGTGAGAGCGAGTTTGACAGCAAAGCGTCTTCAATTGAATCGAATCCATCGTGTGCAGGCTACTTCGATCTTCCTTGGAACAAGTTTCTGGCAAGTTAAATTGACTTTCTATATTTTAGTGGCGCGAGCTACTTGAAGCGAGCGAGTGCCGCAGCGCGAGCTCTTGGATAACAGTCGATGTTGCTAGGCTCCCGACGTACCACTTGCTGTCTCTTCAAGCCTCGCTTTGGATCTGTGGCGGCCATTTTAATTGGTCGACTCGGCGTTTCAAGCCTTGTTGTGGAAATTCTTTCCGGCGGCCATTTCAGCAAAGGAAATCAACCATTCCAAGCCTCTTTTTAACGAAGTTGTCTGTGGGGGCCATTTTACCTCCAGGAAATCGACGTTTCCTAGTTTCTTTTCGAAGTATTAATTGCATACTAAGCCTCATTGTCTTATTTACCTGAGGAATTTTCAAATCGACATGTTATTCGTCATGCATCTCTGAGGTATGTACTGTTGTGTTTAAAAAAACAAAATATTCTGAAAAGGGTTGGAACTTCTTTTGTTTTTAATCTACTTCAACTTTTTGTATTTTTTTTTAAACTATTTTTGTTTACAACAATATAAATATGGCACAACAGATAGTGGTTACGTTACCTCCACAATTTCTACCTGAACCAGGAGTTCCAGAGATACCTTGGGAAGACTGGTTTATAATGTTTGACAATTATCTTGAGGCGTTAGATGGGCAAGAATTTTCCGCAAAGAGGAAAAAGGCTATTCTCTTAAGTACTCTTGGCAAAGAGGGGCAAAGAGTTTTCAGATTCTTGCCGATAGCTTTGAGGGCTAATGGTCAGGAAATGCCTGACGAGTTTAAGGAAGCTGTAGCAAGGCTCGAAGTTAGATTCTCCAAGGAGGAGAATCTTGTTATGAACCGTTATAAGTTTTACACTCAGCGACAAAAGGACTCCGAGTCAATTGATGATTTTGTAGCTCGTTTGAGAGAGTTGTCTCTTAAGTGTAAATGCGGTGCTATGAATGACGAGCTCATAAGGGATCAGCCGATCGTCCAATGTTCTAGTAAAAAAATTCAAGAGAGACTTTGGGCAGCAAAGAATCCTTCGTTAAAAGATGCGATTGATCTAGCTAAAGTGATCGAAGAATCTAGTAAATGCATGAAAGTCCTTGATTCTCACAAAATGCCTCCACAACAAGAAGTCTCAGTGGTTTCTGAGAAGAAGTGTACTACAGAATGTGAGCAATGTGGAGGAGAAAGTGTTGCCGTAGTTAGGAATAAATCCAAGGCTCCGGTTAAAAAGACTTTTTCTTCGAATAAATTCTGTAATAGATGCGGAAGCAATACTCATTCTTCTGAGGCAAGGTTTTGTTTTACCGCAAACAAGGAATGTCTTAAGTGTGGCAAAGTTGGACACTTTTCAAAGATGTGCAAATATAAGGGCAAGCAGAGAGTTGCCATTGTGAATGACTCTGAATGCGACAATGAAACTGAAGCCGAAAGACTTTTGGTGGTAGATGATATCGACGTGGTTTGTGAGGATCCTAGACAGAACAGGCCAAAGGCAATTTTCAAGATTGACTCTAATGAGGTGTCGCTGATGGTAGACACGGGATCGCGTTATACCATCATTCCAAAGTCTACCTTCGGGAAGGGACAATTTTAGAAAAGAGTGACATTTCTCCAAAAGGTTTTAATGGCCAAAATATTGAAATTCTTGGTTACTTTGAGTCAAAGATCGCTTTTGAGAAAAGGTCTACTTTGGGAAAGGTTTATGTCTCTGTGGATGGCCCTCCTATTCTGGGATGGGTGCATCAATATGACCTCTATATCATTATCAATCCCAGAGTCAAGAACCAGGTTATGGTTGTTCAGGATGATTCTATTGAAAGCATTCTGAGGGAGTTCAATTCTGTATTTAAGGATGAGCTTGGGGAACTTAAAGGTTATTCTCACCTTATCAAGCTTAAAAAAAACAGCTTACCTGTGCAACATCGGGTGAGAAGGGTTCCTATTTCTATTCGTGATGATGTGAAATTGCTAATTGAGGAGATGCTTCAAAGTGGGGTGATAGAACCAACGGAGGCCTCAGCATGGGTTTCTCCGGTGGTCATTTCGAAGAAACCTGATGGCAAATTGAGGTTCTGTGTTGACCTCAGGGCACTGAATAAGTGTGTTGTGGCTGATACATACCCTTTGCCTAACATCAATGAGATGGTTTCTACCCTGCAGGGAGCCAAAATTTTCTCTAAGCTTGACCTGAGGAGTGCTTATCATCAGGTTAAGCTACATGAGACCTCGAAGCACCTCACTTCCTTCATTACTCCAGAAGGAATTTTTCGGTTCACTCGTCTTCCGTTTGGATTGGTCTCGGCAGCGAGTGTATTCCAACGGTTGGTTACCGAGATTTTTAAGGGGTTGAAGAAAGTGGTGTTCTTCCAGGACGATATTTTGATCTTTGGGGATTCTGTGGCCGATCATAATCATGTTCTCAAGAATGTTTTGCATAGGATTTTAGATACTGGCCTTACCTTGCGTAAGGAAAAGTGTTCTTTCCTGGTCCAAGACATTGAATATTTGGGTCATGAAATTTCGGCTAATGGGGTAAAACCAAAGAGGGATCTCCTTGAGGCAATCCATTCTGCTCCTTGTCCTGGCGATAAGGATCAATTACGCTCATTCATGGGCTTGATTGAATATTATTCTAAGTTCGTGGAAAAATTTTCAGAGAAAACCTTACCTCTCAGAGCTTTATTGAAAAAAGGGTGTACATTTGTTTGGGGACCTCAACTTGAAGAGTGTTTTAATAGTATCAAACAGGCTATTTGCAGTGCTAAGGTGCTTGCTCCATTTGATACTAAGAAAACATCTACTTTGTTGGTCGATGCAAGTGCAACCGGCCTTGGTGCAGTTCTTCTACAAAGGCATATGGAAGGGGAGAGGCCTATTGCTTTTGCTTCAAGGACGCTTTCTTCGTGTGAACAGAACTATTCTGTCATTGAGAAGGAAGCGTTAGCGGCAGCTTGGGGGGCTCACCATTTCCGTACGTATTTGTGGGGTACCCGTTTCAATCTTAAGACCGATGACAAGCCTCTCATCAGAATTCTTTCTCCCGGTGGTGCAACTTGTAGTTCTCCCAGATTGGCAAGGTTAGCTTCGAAGCTGCAAGAATACCACTTGGATATTTCTCATATTCAGGGGTGGAAGAATTTTCAAGCCGATGGTCTCTCTAGACTTTCTGTACAGTGTAATATCCAATCTAATGGTGGTTTTACTCTTGAGGGTACAGAAGAAAACCTTGCTTGGATTAACGATGTACTCTATCTTAGTGAGAGTTCCTTTTCCCGTCAAGATTGGGTAGAAGCTATGCTTAAGGACACTGTTATGCAAGAAGTCATTCAGATGATAAAATTAGGCTCTTGACGGGAGAGTTGTGTGCATGTTTCTGTTCGTCCCTTTTTGAAGGTTATTGATGACCTTTCTGTGTGTGAGGATAACGTTGTAATGCGGGGTGACAAATTTGTTCCTCCTGTTGATCTAAGGGTCAAGCTTATTTCCATTGCACATGAGGGTCATCTTGGCCAGACTTTAACTCAGCAAAGACTCAAGTTGAATTTTTGGTGGCTGTTTGTTTTGCTGCTTTTCCTTGTTTGCTTCTTCTTTTTAGCCAATATCTTGTTTTGTTTTCCAATGAGAGGAGATGTGTTGTAGTTTATTCCTATCTTTGTTTCTATGCTTTTTTTTGCTGTATGCCTATGTCATTTGTTCTAGAATGTAACTGGCCCTGACTCATCCTAAGGTTCTGGGGTGAGACAGTTTGTGCCTGGCCAGCTAGCTTTGAAGATGACTACTATTATGCTCCAGCATTAAACTTGCTGTTACTCACCTGAAGCCTCCGAGTGACTTACTACATCACTTATTTCAAGCGAACATCTGGCCATAGTTCCAAAATTTAAGAAGTCTCGCACCGGTGGCCGCCGCTTCTCGGTCAATGCCTCTTCAAAATGGAACGCACTTCCTCGCAATCTGCGTCTTGAACCCTGTCACGCCCTCTTTCGTAAAAAACTTAAAACCTTCCTCTTCCCCAAATAGTTCCCCCGGTCTCCCTCTTCTGGATCTCACAACTCTACAGCGCGGGGATGCCTTCGGGTCACCAGGCGCTCTATAAATCATAAAATAAATAAATAAATAAGCACCCTGGTCTTTTAATGTAAAAAAAAAAAACACATTATGCAACGATTTTGAACTGGTGCAGATGTGCACCGCTGTGCTCGGCGCAGCAGCTACGCACAAGCTCCCTTGACTCATGTGTGATTTACTATGGGCAGAGGAATGCGGACAGTTACTCAACATCCTCCACTACAGACACAGACACCCAAACTCGAGGGAAGTAGCTTGTCTCTGCTCTGGGGTTGCGCAAACGGGGCAGGCATGGGCGCACAGCAGAGGGCAGCCAGCATGTGTTTACTGAGTGCCACGTCCCTCGCTCCCCGGGCACGGCGCGCACCTACCAATGCCCTGTATGAAGATGAAGCCCGCTATCAACAGCACGGGGTGCCAGTTGAACTTGGCCAGGCCTCCGTCCCAGCCGAGCCCTTCCCGCCAGTGGAAGACCCAGACCAGGGCGAAGAGGACGGCGAGGAAGCCCAGCACCAGGCTGCAGGCAAGGAAGCAGAGGAAGCTCCTGTAACCCTCCATCTTCGCCCCAAACTCTGAGCGGCAGGGGGCGGGAGGGACGCCAAGCACGCGCTGCTTCCCCTGCCTCGCGCGCCTCCTAAATGAAACAGAAAAAAAAGCGAAAAATACAGTCATTGGTGTTGTAGTCAGAGCCTGACACCATGAATGTTGTTAAAGTATTTATTTGTATAATTATAAGGCCCACAAGGAACCGGCAACAGCGTTAGCGAACTGCAGGTCGGAATAGCTGAATGTTACCATGGAATGTGCGACGTCACATAAATACCATCGGAGAGTTCCATGATGGAATTATGTGACGTGACACAGTAGACATGGTAAAGGTACAGTGGCAATAGGGGAAAGGAAGAAGTACGATTACAACATCTCCCTTCCACAATATAAACAACATGAAATATACAATTCACAACTGTAGCACAATGGAACAGAAAATTCATTCCAATACATAACTGTCGTAACGTTTGGGAATACATATTTGTCTTCCAGACCTAGTATGAGTGCGTATGTCAACGTGTCTGTTGTCCAAAACATTTTCACTCCTCTTGCACCCCTCTCTTTCCTTAAGTCCCTTGAAGACATTTGATCTTTCCTCTTAAGTCTCGTGTCCGCTATCCATCTCTATGTTCCTCTCTTCCTCCTGCCTTTGGGCACTGACACTTTCACTGCTTATTTGACCATTCTGATTTACTGGCGTATCATCCCACTCCAGAATGCTGTCATCAAGTTGGCCATCCTCATCCTCCATTCCCTTCATTATTAACAATTCCTGACCCTTTTTCAATCTTACTACATCATCCTTGCTGCGCCATACTTTGCCATCTACATAGACTGCCCCTTTAGATGCACTGCTCACTTGTTCTGGTCTACTGAACACAGATTCTCCTTTGTTCACTCTGAATGGTTTCTTCACCAGGATCCAGTCTCCTTTTTCCACCTCTTTGCTCTTTGCTTTGTTAACCTCATCTGAATACCTTTTAGTCTTTATTTGTTTATTTACAATGCTCTCCCTCACTTTAAGTGTTTTGTCATCTATGCACTCGGTAGATACGTCATCTTTGTACCACTTTTCAAACTTGGGAGTCAGTTCATTTTTGCATTTTCTTCCTCTCATCAAGAAAAATGATGTGAACTTTGTAGTTTCGTTGGGTGTGATATTGTACGTGTTCACTTTGTCTCTTATAAAACTTTTGACGTTCATCTTAGAAGCAACAGCTAATTGGATACCTTCCTTCATGAACTTGTTCATGCGCTCAACTTGACCATTACTTTTTGGACTGTATAATGGTGTCTTTTCTTGTCTCACACCAATATTTTCCAAAAACTCCGTCATTTGCTTCGATACTAGTTGAGTTCCATTATCTGAAACCAGGATTTTTGGCTGTCCTTCCACCGAAAAAACTTTCTTAAGAAATTTTATCACCGTTTCCGTGATCACATTTTTTGCAAATTTGAAATAAACCCACTTCGAATAATAGTCTGTCAGAACTATCATGTACCTTTCAGATTCAGGTAGCAGGTTAAACGGCCCGGCAAAGTCTATTGCTATTTTGGACCACGGTTCATCTGGTATGTCCACCATCTGCAATTCTCCTTTACTGGTCTTCCAGTGCTTATCTGCTTTCAAACACTGTACACATTTGTCAATGAAACTGCACACGTCACTGTCCATTCCCGGCCACCAGTAGTGCATTCTTCGTTGCGCTACTTCCGGGATGACCTTTTTGAGCTAATGTTATTAACTTGGTTCTAATGCTCGCTGGTGGTATGAACAAATCGCACCTTTTCAGGAACCCACCTTCGATAGTTAACTCATCGCTAACTTGTTGGAAACCTCTTAACTCTTTATGAAGATTTCTGACTGGTGGCCACCTAGTTTTCACATGACTTATTACTCTTTCCATTATTTTATCCACTTCCTGGCACCTCTTCCACTCTTCCTCTGTTACTGATCCACTACACATTTGGGTGGCATCTATCCCCGCTACAACACATTCTGTTTCATCTAGTGTAGTTTCAGCTGGACCATTCATTGGCAATCGTGATAAGCAGTCAGCTCTGCAATTCATTCCACCTTTGATGTGATGTATGGTGAATGTATATTCCTACAATTTTGGCAATAGTCTTATCAATCTAGAACTGGCTTTGCCATTGCCCCGCCCCTCACCATCCATCATGTAAATCAATGGTTTGTGGTCTGTGACAATTATAAAGCTTTTTCCCCATAGCTAACTTTTGAGTTTTTGCACAGCCCAGACACATGCGAGTGTTTCCCGCTCAATGGTCCTGTAGTTTGTTTCAGCCTCGCTTAACCTCCTGGAAATAAAGGCTATCGTGTTTTCCTTCTTTCCTTTCTTTTGACAGAGCACTGCGCCTATACCCTTTGCGCTGGCATCCACCGTGATTACATTTTCCCATTCTGGTTCATAAGTTTGTAAGGCAGGTGCTTTGGCAATATCATTCTTGATTTCATTGAAAGATTTCTCTTGATCTTCTGTCCATTGATAATTCACGTTCTTCCTGAGAAGTTTTCTCAGTGGTTCAACCTTGGTGGCATATGCTTGTATGAATTTTGAATAGTACTCGCTTAGTCCTTGGAAGGACTTTAATGTTTCCTTGTCTTTAGGCTGAGGTGCCTCTCTAATTGCTTCCACCAGATCATATTTTGGCGTTATTCCATTTGAAGTTAACACATGACCCAAATATTCAATTTTGTTCTCCATAAATTTGCATTTGTCCTTGGACACCGTCATACCCCTTTCACTCAGGGTTTTCATTACTTGGTCCACCAGTTTTAGATGCTCATCTTCTGTCTTTGAATGGATTAGAATGTCGTCCTGGAACGCCTTGACCCCTTTTACTTCTCCAAAAAGACTATCCATGAGTTTTTGAAATACCCCCGATGATGAGGCAAGACCAAATGGCAGTCTGATGTATCTGTACGCTCCAAAAGGAGTCACAAAAGTGGTCAATTTCTTTGATTCATCTGTCAAGCAAACCTGATGGTAAGCTGCTTTCAGGTCTATCAATGTAAAGTACCTTGATCCTGCTATGGACTGTAGTATTTCTTGTACCATGGGGATTGGATGGCAATTTACCAGACTGTTTCTGTTGAGCGATCTCAGATCCACACACAGCCTTATCTCCTCTGTTTTCTTTTTCTTTGAAACAACAATTGCAGACACCCACTCAGAGGCATCTGTTTCTTCTATCACTCCCTCTCCTTTCAGTTTTTCTAGTACATCTTTTAATTCTTTTCTTATTGACAAAGGTACAGACCTCACTCTATGCTTTGTTGGCATTGCTCCATCTTTCAGCTTTATTGCATGCATGAATCCTTTTACACACCCTATCTCATTCCTGAATACACTCTCATATTTCTTCAGTAACTCTTCTATGCCACTTTCTTTTGCTTCAATGTCTTATGCTGTTTATAAAATCCTCTCTCAATATTATGGGATTTTCAGAACCTGGTTGTAGGATCACTCCAATCTTTGCTAGATCCTTCCACCCCACCAGTATTCTACCTCTCTTGGCTACATATACTTTGGTCTCAATGGTTCTCCCCATAAATGTCACAGTGTCATTGAAGTAGCCCGCCATGTCAATGTCCTGTTCCCCAAATGCTTCTGGATTTATGTCAGTTTCCTGTAGTTCAACATTATCCCATTTTTCATCCAAAATTTTGTCTGATATTATCGTTATGGGTGAACCTGAATCCGCAGTAAATTGTAGTTTCACATTCGATATTTTGCCTTCACGTATCGGTCCTTTTATTTTGCCATCTACCATTTCCACATATAATACTATGCTTCCACACGTTTCCTCATCAAAATCTCCTACAGCATTTACATTAACATTACCTGTTAATTTTCTGGTTTTGCACAACGATGTATAATGACCGTATTTTTTACATTTCATACATTTCTTTCCAATAGCAGGACATGACTTACAATCCGCTAGGTGTTCTTGAGAACCACATCTATAACAACATACATTTCTGCCTCCTACCTTTTTATCACCCCATGTTCTCTCATTACCTTTACGTTCACTTTTCTTTTTGTCCTATAAGTAAAAATCATTAGAATTACCACTGGTACAAGATAACTCTTTAGTTGAGATTAATGATCTTTCTATCCCTTTGGCAATGTCCACTACTTCCTAATAATCTCTCCTGCACTTTTTTAGAATAGCAGTAAAACACCACTTGGTCTCTTATATATGTATCGGTCAAGTCTTCATATTCACAATCCCTTGCCAGTACTCTTAGGCACGCTATATACTCCTCTACAGTCTCTCCTTCCTCCTGCTTCCTCAAAGCAAATTTATGCCTTCCCACCATTATGTTGCTTTCTTCATCGTACTGTTTTTCAAGCCTTTTTATAGCCTCCTGATATTCATTCATTGGTATAAATACACCAGGTGGATATTCGAAATCTGGCAGGCTGTTTCCCTTAGAGGCCAAATAATAGCGATTTTTTTTTCCTTTCAGCATCGTATTTCTTGCCATCTATAGACACTATGTCATTTTCGAATGCCCTTAACCAACTCTTCCACTTCATGACTGGCTTTCCAGGTTCTTCTAAGAAAAGTGGTGGCACACATATATTATTACTTTGCGCCATTTGCCTTACTCTTTTCCAGATTTTTGGCTTGACTTCTTTATTTTAGTTTACTCACAATATCTTTTCCAAATTCTTTCACAGATTTCTTTCACTTAGATTAGCTTTCATTTCCTCACTTTACTTTCATTGGACAATATTCCTTGATATTACCCTGAATAGTCATTCAATTTAGATGAAAAGCGCTTTGTATACAGATGCGCTATTCATTTCATTATATTCACTTCCTTGTTGACTTTTCCTGTCAATTACGCTTTTCGCCGCCTCAGACCTGAAATTGACGTGATTAAAATGGTCGCTTGAACACTGCGATGATGACGTATAGAGCTGTATAACCAATGGCAGTGGTTTATACACTCGCGTCACTCCCAGAATGCTTCACGCGTTTATTTTGACAGGAGCTCTGTTACACGTCTATCGCACCTTATTTCCCTGCGCGTTGCTCTCAATCAGCTGTGCTTGCGCGCGCAGCCATTTCACTTACTTCACTGTTTTCAATACCGGTTAGTCACAACAGTTATTTCTTTCCTTGATCGTTGCGGGTGATTTCCTTTCAAAACCCGATTTAGTTTTCCTTTGTGAGCCTTTAACTGCTTCGGATTCGTCTCGTTTCCCTCATCGCCACTTGTTGTAGTCAGAGCCTGACACCATGAATGGTGTTAAAGTATTTATTTGTATAATTATAAGGCCCACAAGGAACTGGCAACAGCGTTGGCGAACTGCAGGTCGTAACAGCTGAATGTTACCATGGAATGTGTGACGTCACATAAATACCATCGGAGAGTTCCATGATGGAATTATGTGACGTGACACAGTAGACATGGTAGAGGTACGGTGGCAATAGGGGAAAGGAAGAAGTACGATTACAACAATTGGCTCTATTTGACTCAGACAGTATTCACAGGCCAGACCCTGAACTTCCATTATAAGTAAAGTTGCAGGGGGAGACACCACAGGACAGGATCAAGGATTGACTCATATACAGGGATAATCTTGAAGTCTAAAAACACATCAGGCTCCCTGCATTAACACACTTCAGTTCTTGCAACCACAAATACTCCTTAAACCGCTCTTTAACCAAGGAGTGAGAAACTGACTTCGCACCATCTGAGGTGTCCCATGGGGAGGGCAACCCATGGGATCCTCGCACAACCCTAGAATTCTAGGGGCGCCGTTATAGTAGTTGTAAATTATTCCAGCTGATCTGTGGTCCAAATTCTGTACCAATACATAATGGGTCGAAACATCACACTAAGCTTAATCGCTTAGATACCAATGTCCTTAGTTGTGGGAGGTGAGGAACACTCTGAGGGAGATTAAGAAGAGTCCTAACAAACCTGCTTTCTGCCTTAGAAATGTTGTCGACCCTCACACGACCCCAAATCTCTGCTCCATATATAACTGAACGTTTTTCTTTTAGATTGTAAATCTCCACTACAGGAGAAAGGGGATATGCCTGGCTTTCCTGCGTATTTTAATCACGGCGCACGATTCTTGCTGGAGTTTCAGGGAGCTCTTACCAATGGGCCCAGACCAACTCATCTTATGCGTGTTACACATACCTAGGTACACAAACTCCTGAACTTGCTCCAAAGGTGTACAGTGGACCAGGATGTTCGCCCTTCCTGTTTAATAGGGGTTAAATACCATAAACTTGGTTTTATTGATATTAAGTTCAGGACACCTAGGGCTGCAAAAACCTTTAAAAAATGATCTAGCTGATATCATCTGCAGACCACTCTGGGTTTTAGAGATTAAGATTGTGTTATCTGCGAAAAACAGCATAGATATTCTATAAGGGCCCAATTTAGGTGCATGGTTACCAGGGAAATCAAGAGCCTTTACTTGGTCGTTGATGTAAAGTGTGAACATTGTCTGTTCCAGAACACACCACTGTTGAACACCACTCTCGATCTTAAAGAGGTCTGTAACCTCGCTTTTGCAGCCATATCTGACATGAGCAGCATTTAAAGCATGCAAATAAGTAAAACAGGTTAGCAGGGACACCCATCTGATTCAAAACTCCCCAGTTTGGCCCTAGAAATCCAATCACAAAGCTGATCCTTGGTCAACAAATACCAAATATAATTGGCCCTCGTCTAGCACTACAGTTTTACAGTATGTACTGAAAAATCATAAAATCTTATCAACTATACTAACCATATCAAGATGGGAGGCAAGAGAGGTGATTCCAGCAAAAAGTGGCCTGGGTGTCATTGGTGTGTCACTATGTTATACTTCCGAATGATTGGGTATCCCTATTGTGCCTTTTTACCTCTGATGCTATCACCTGTCCCAAGTATTGCTAATCACACCTTCGGCATGCTCCTACATGCTGTATCATTAACAATCCGTTCTTCTTATTATAAAATGAATAATAAAGTTTGTAAAACAAAACTATACTACCCATATTCCTAAAGCCTGCCTTGCATATATGAGGAAAGTACAAGGAAAGTGGTCCGAGCTTACGCAATTATTCAAAGATAATCTGTATTACTTCATACAGAAGTTCACCACAAATACATATCATTATTCATTGATAAACATCATGAACAATAAAGCTTGCCATATTCAAGATTGGATTGTATTTATTCTTACAATCGTGTAGGATATGATTACTGCATCGCCAAATAAACATTTACTTTTCATAGTTAAATGCATAATTTTTAAATCATTTCAATGTTGGTGCTCTCAGTGAAGGAAGGAGGGAGTGTGATAGGGTTTGTGAGGGACTGGGTAAAGGTAGTGCGACATTAATACCATCACATTAGAATCAGTAGGCCTTTACACTAAAACTAGTACACATGTTCCCGAATCACATCACACATAGGCTAGACAAATCCATTGCGTTGAGTCCTATGGCGTGTTGGGTTGGTGTAGTCTACGTTTCGACCCCTGTATGTGTGTAAGGGTTATTGTTGCCTCATGCTGGGGTCTTCGTCAGGATAAATAAAAATGTGAGCACATGTGAACGGTCGGTGTCTGAACCGTCACTGCGTGGGCCTACATGGGCTCCAGAGGAATTTGGGCAAAGCTCCTGTGATCATGTAAACAATTCCATTATTGTCACTGGAGGAAATCCAATGTAAGGCGATTTCTTTCTTCAGTGCGGGAAAAGCACCAGTCTGGTCCGACTCAGCGTCTACTCTGCCGCCAGGGTGCAGAACTCCACACTTGCATATATGAGGAGACAGAGTTCTCCGGGACCCACTCCATCAATTTCCCTAAGATAAAACAGGGAAATCATTTCTTAGAGGCATCAATAAGACTGATTGGCCTATAGTTTCCTGGGTTACCTTTACTGTC
The DNA here is from genome assembly GCF_964263255.1 of Lissotriton vulgaris. NCBI lineage: Eukaryota > Metazoa > Chordata > Amphibia > Caudata > Salamandridae > Lissotriton > Lissotriton vulgaris. The sequence goes on along the minus strand of NW_028251362.1, from coordinate 28,129 downwards.
CTTTTTACATATCGGAACAATCTCAGCAGCCTCCTAAGAACCCGGAATCAGGGCAACCATTCAAGATGAAATGGAAAAGCAAATAAAAATAGGGGGCCCAAACAAGAGGTTCAGATTGAAACAAATCCCCACGGATGGATCAGGGCTAGGGGCTTTGTGAAGAGGAATCATTTTATTGCATCCAAAATGTCAACAAAGTGGCTTATCTTACTGAGGAAACTGAAGCATCTTCTGTATCTCTAACCACGAGATCGAATTAGCTGCATAAACCTTCTGGTAGTGATCCACCCAAGTCGCAGGTTGTAAGTTGTAATCAATACAAGTAGCAGCATAATGGCTACTATGGGCCACAATTCCCCAGAAGGATTTATAATCCCCTGCTCTGGCAGCTACTACCAGGTCCTCCCTCAGCCTGAGATCTCATGCAAAAGTCAGCGTGTCTTTGTAGTTTTTCCTAGCCCTTGAGATATCAGTTCTATTCCCTACTTTTATTCTCTGATTGAGAGTGGTTCTGGTCTTTCTACAGTAATTATCAAACCATGACCAAGAAAAATGTTGGTTTTGGCCTTGTTACCATTCTTACTTATAAGACCCTGAAGGCAAGTGAACAATTTTTCATGGGAATTCAGTATAGACACAAAATCAGGGGCTCGTGATCCACTAGGAGTCAATTGCTACAGAGAGCCAGCGACCTGTGTGTAAATCAATGCCAGCACATTGGGATCTTTGCAAACAAATTCCTATTTTAAAGCCCACTTGTTTGGGGGGGGGGGCGTGGCCAAGATGGCGGCGGAGTAGGACATGCTTCCCTGTCCTTCTGGCACTGCCTGACATTTTGCTTTGTAAATCGCCCTACCTGTTGTCCATCTACGCAGCAGACGGTGTGTCCGCACGTCGTTCTGCGTCCAGTGGTGCCCCTATTTCCGAGCTTCGTGGAGGAGCTTCGATGTTCTGTGCAGTGCGGCCTTGACACTGCCTCGTGTTAGGGTAAGTGGAGGCCTGTGCGGCGCGGAGTGATGCCTCCGCTGCTGTGAGTTGCCGCCTCGTGGAGTTGGTGCGGAGTGTGGCGCTGTGCCTGGGGCGGCGGAAGAGACGGGCTACTGGAATCGCTGAGGCCTGTCCGGGAGGAGTTGGTGTGCCCGGATGCCGCTCGGGCGCAGCCGAGGCAGCGGCGGTCTAGACCCCCGTTGGGCGGGCGTGTGCTCCCGCATTGTGGCGACCCGGGCGAGGTTGCCCGCTCCTGAAGGCCTGCTTTGGCAAGAGGTGAGGAGTGGAGGGACGGCTGCCTGGGGGCCTGGAGCCCAGTCCGGCGGACGGTGCAGGGCCCTCGCGAGAGGTGCTGGGGCCCAACTCTGGTGGTGCGCGCAGCGTCCCCCCAAATCCCCCCCCCCCTCACCCCCCCCCCCCCCCCCCCCCCCCGGATTTTGGCTGCTCTCGGGGCTGGTTGGTTTGGACTTTGTTGACTGGCCGGGCCTGATATCCTAGGAGCCCTGCAGTGCCTAGCACCGGCTCGTGTATCGACGGGCGGCGCAGCGGGGGCCCCTTCTCTCCCATTGACTGGTGTGCTCTCTAGGGCCTGGGAGTGTACTTGTGCCAGTTGCCCTGAGCACGACTATCGCGGGGCTGGTGCAGGCCCCCCTGTCGGCCCGTATTTCGGCGGGCGGTGCTTTCCTGCTTTTGTTTTCCCCTGCTTGTCGGAGGCCAGTGGAATCTGCGGAGATTTGGGGATTGCAGAGGTGCCCTACTGGAGCTTTCCCTGCGGCGGAGGGGGAGCATTGGCAGGCAACTTCCTGAGGTGCCCCTAAGGAGATCCGTGGGCAGTGTGGAGGAGTGGTCGGGGGTCTGGCGGGCACCTGGCTGTGAGGCTGGTGGTGCCTAGACCCAGCCTGGGAACTGGTGTGAGGAGCCTCGCTGCCCTCCTTATTTCCCTGCTGAGGGTGCTGCCTGTGGGTGCCCTGGGTTGGGGAGAGACGTTACTTCCTGGGCAGAAAAGGCGGGAGCTGGGGCCTTCGCCTGAACGGTCTGGTGTGATCGGTGGTGCTGGGGCCCGGGGCTGTTCTGCGATGGCTCTGCTGAGCTGAGGAGACCGTCAGACGGAGGAGGGTGCGCCTTCACCTGATTGTTGGTGGGCAGCGTCTTCAGCTGTGGTCTGGGCCTGAGCTGTCGGTGGAGAGCGGGCACTGCTAGACGCTGTTTGCGCACTGTTGGGCCCTCCGTAGCGCCAGGATGTCGGCTAACAGGGATAAGAAGGATAAAGCCCCGAAAGACACACTACAGAAAGCAGCGGGTCGGACTGCCTTGCAGTCAGATGGCCAATCCTCGCTGCCTGAGGATGTGGATGCGCCCGCGACTAAGGCCTTTATGTTGGAGCTTTTTGCTGCCATTAAGGAGGACATCTTAGAACTCCGTTCCCAATTCTCTTCTGACGTGAGGGAAATGCGGCGAGATGTAGACGCTATTGGGGAGCGGGTGGTGACCCTGGAGGAACATGACCGGAGTACTGCCGATGAGGTTCATCAACTTCAGCAGGACATCCTCTGCCTCACAGAAAAACCTGGACCTGCAGGCACACACTGAGGATTTAGAAAACCGCTCCCGAAGAAACAATATTAGAATGTGTGCGGTCCCGTGGAAAGGGGAAGGGGACATTCTGCGGGAGTATGTGGAGGCGTTGTTCCGACAAATCCTTGATGAGGGGGATGAGCTGGGCATTCAACTAGATCACATGCATTGTGTTGGTCTGCCGAGAGGTGCCAAAGCTCCCCCGCCGGACATCTTGGTATGCAGGCATGATTTTCAGCTCAAGGAACGGATTCTCCATAAAGCGCGAAACCTCAATCCGGTGCAGTTCCGGGGGCACCAACCCACTCTCTTTCAAGATCTGACGGCCTCCACTCTTGTCAAACGCCGGAGCTTCCGACCTATTACGGCCCATTTGCGGGAACAGGGCATCCCCTACTCATGGGGGCACCCATTTCTATCGGGCGCACCACAACCACTGCCAACATACCAGGCACTGAGTCCGCCTATAAGGTGGTTGCTTATTGGTATTATACCCCAGCTCTTATTAAAGCTTGGGATGGGATGAGCTCGGGCCTCTGTTGGAGCGAGTGTGGTGCCCCAGGCACCTTGAAGCATCTTCTGTGGTACTGTCCAAAGCTAGAGCGATATTGGAATGTGGTCCTAGATGACTTGGACGACGCTTTTCAGATCACGTTCCCTAGAGCACCTGAGCATGCGCTATTAGGGCTTCCATATGTCAAAGAGTTTCCTCTGCGCTCGTTGAGGGGTACACAAATTGCCCAAGCCTTGCTTGCTGCGTGTCTAGTCATTCTTGCGCAGTGGGGTTCCCCGGACTCACCTGACCCGAGGGACTGGATTCAAAGACTGTGGCATCTTTTAGCTATGGAACGGCTATCACTGAGTGTGGAGGGAAAGTGAGCGGAATATGCGGAACTATGGGGCCCATTCCTGCATCTTCTATCTAGGGACTTGAGGGAGGTTACCTGCCCGAAGCACCTACAAATTCTTCAACTTATTCCGCTGGAGACTTGGGGGCCTGCTAAGGTGGGCTGAGCAGTGCTGAGGAGGTACCTAGGGGTGGTGGAGAGTAAGAGGAGGAACGAGAGATTGATGCGGAGGGGGGAGGTGGGTGGTAGGGGGGGTAGTTTGGGTGGCAGGGGAAGGGGAGCTTCCTTTGTCTTTGTTTGTTCTTTTTCTTGTACTTAAAAGCGGCAGCTTTGTACCTACACTGGCTGCTCATGAAGGCATACCATCTTACTTCGCGGGGTCGCCCTCTGGGGTGTAGGCCTGAACGCTGTGTTTAATGCCTCTGGACCTCGCTCTGCCGGCCAGCGGATGTAGGCAGCTGAGCTGTGTTTTGAATTGTTGTGCAGCACAATAAAAATGATTGATTCTAAAGCCCACTTGTTGTTTGAGAGGGTCAATTGGCCAACTAACTTGGAGGGCCCACCTAGCCGGTCTTGAGCCCCAAGCCCTTAAGGGTCATATTGAGTGCATTATGATTGCTATCCTGGCACTCAATTACCACCATATCTACAAGGGAGGGCCACAACTGTATAGATAGAAATATATAATCATTACGGTTCCTTTGCAAGAGACTTTTAAAAGTATGGGCACCTCTCTGATCGGAGTAGGGCCTGCCATTACATGCTCTAAGCTTAGATGAAGAGATCAAATTATCAGCTGGCTAGCAGCCACTGTGCATCTTTTTACAGGTTCCAAATCTAACTGGAGAACACCCCATACAACAGCTTCCTCTTATGTTAGATTAAGAGAATTAGAGCCAAAAGGATCGAAAGTTACATTCAAGTCGCCAGCAGCGATTACCTGATCGAAGTGAGGGAAGGAGTCAATAATGTCCTCAAGGATGAGAAGAACACTAGAAGGCCTATTTGCCCCTCTGGACCTGTAGTTAGCATAAAAACAAGCATTTGCAGTGCAATAGGTCTCGCATTAGGAAAGTTTGAGCTACTGTTATTGTAAATGACCAATTTTTTATTTATGTGTTGGTTTTGAAAATAGCGAAATTAGTAGCTTTGTCATTTACAATGCCAATAGTTATAACTTTCACAAATGTGACACCTATAGCATTTGTAATGCAATATGTGTTGTAATTACGTGACTTAGATGAATTGATATTACAAATAACAATGGCTTTTAATTTTTTTGACTAATTAATACTTAAATAAAAGTTTTTGTAATTTATAATGGCAATAGCTTAAAGTTTTGTCAATATCTTGTGTGAAGATTATGTTCAGTGTATTATTTTTTTGATTTCAAAGTATTTTATTGAGAAATATATATATATATATATATATATATATATATATATATATATATATATATATATATATATATATATATATATATATATACAGTACAGTAGTAGTGCAGTAGTAGTGCCTGAGGGTGAATACAGACGCCTTCGGGGTTACGTAAGGCATAGTGGCTCGTATGGCTTGAAGTAAGTCCCAAACGCTCGAATTGCTGGTTGGCGTAAATTGTTCCAGGTAACACTGTTGTACCCTCACTAAGAAGAAGAGAGGAGTGAGGGAAGGAGGAGTAGAGGAAGGTAGGTGTGGGGGAGGGGATGCAGAGCATTAAGATGTTTGATGTTTCTCCGCGGTGAGCTTCCAGAGCACATTATTGGCTTGGGTGGGCAGAATACGACGGCTTTTACCAAGAACAGAAGTGAAATATTAACATCTTTTTGTGACATTTGTAATAAAGTTTGAATGAAAGAGAGGGGCTCGTAATAACCCGTAGGGAAATAGAGCGCCAATGTACTGAAAAGTAAAACAAGAAGTTTTTCCCTATGGGAGATATTATTTCCTGCTCCTAAATCAGGACTCAAACTAACATATCCAATTCACAGCATTCATTTTGGCTTACAACTTGTTGAATGGGAGAACACTTACCAGAAAGGACACAAACAATCTATTAAAAAAGTATACAATTTATTGTAAATAAAAATACATAGGTATCAATGAATAATCAATTTAAAAACATGAAATACACAGATAAAAAACACAAATAAAACCACCTAGTGTGGAAGTGGAGAAAATTATCAAAAGACACTAGTATCTGTCTTCGTTATATCATTTCGGGCTCTCGTTTGGCAACAATGGAGGAATAATATTCCTTTACACCAAATACTTTTGTTAGCAACGCCGAATATGACTTGACAAATTGCGTTGACGTGTTTCGGAAGCTTAAATTGATAATGGCTTCCTTCCTCAGGACAGTCTCTATATGTATTCTCCACAGAAAAGTATCAAACCTAGTGCACAAATACAATACGGCCATTAGATCCTGACTTTATGATGACTAAATAAACATTTTATTCTTTTTATCCACAACGGGACTACATCTGCTGTCGTCTCTAAATTTATTCCCAATTATCAAACATGATCGTTGAAACAGGTGGGTGGACCTATTAACGATAGCAGAGAGTCTATGGGTAATGAACAATCCTATATGTTATTATACATTGCACCACAATGTCCATGTTTTTAATCATGAAAAGTTATAAAAAGTTAGCATCAAACAGTTATGCGTAAACCTTTCACTAGTTTCTAAATGTGCACTTATTAAATGCAATGCATTTCTAAAAACACCTACATCTCAAAAGATATTCAACATCAATCTCAAGAGGTACTAAGGATCCATATATTTACAATTAAATAACCGTCTGTGTATATCAAAGGTGGTCCCAATGGTCAAAAAACATTGTGTATACATTTCAAGCCTTCTGGTTAGTGTTGTCACCATTCACTTTCGTGTTGTTCCCATTCTCTCAACAAACATACAAAACACTCATACACCCATCATACATTATTTTTATAATTTTACTAACCATAGTAATTATATTTCCAGAAGAAATCTACCGCTTGTGTAGTATTTCTGTAGTGATAGCCTCTAATAGTCACAGGTTTCCACACTCCTATGTACAAGTGGGAAAAATATAACGTTAAGGGTTGGAATATGGCATACCCTGACGTGAATTGTTTAAGGGTCATTTTGATCATTTACCTCAATATATAAGAAGACGTTTTTATCTCAACTCAAATCTATGTGGGAGCTTGTTCAGTGTAGACATTGTCGTCCCGTTCCTGCATAAATTACAGAACGCCGATTGATTATCTCCAAAATACGTTTTAGTCGTTATCGACACAAAACACATGAACTTATTATCAAAAAATGTTTTCACAAAGGGATTACCTTACGTAATTCACGAAAGGGCGTAATTAATTTGATGCCTCCAAGTCAATCAAGATGTTGTATTCATACTGCAATGACATTTAAAAAGGAGCATATTACTCGGTTGGAGGGAAACATAAACTATAGTTATTCTTAAGCTGCATTTATTTTAACGTTTTGTTCCTTACCACTGATTGTGGGTCAAATTTGAAAAACGGGGTCCTTTTATGCAGCCGGGTAATATCTTGCACGTGGCTAGGTGAAAAAAATACATATAGACACGCTGTAACTCTATTTGTGATTTTTTAATTACAAAATGTAACTAATAACTGCTAGCTAGCTGGCGGGTCTTTGCTTGGTTAAATACTGACCCCTACCCTCTACGGCGCGTTCCCATCGCCAATATTAATGTCACCCACGCATGGTTCATTATCGTTAGTCGGGGGTGCTCCTTACCTATTGTGTGCACACGGCTGGTTTTCCCGGAGCTGCTGAACGTAGCGTCTGTGCGGTCACCGATCACATAATGTTTTGTCGGCTCACAGAGCTCCAATGGTCGCTTTTAAAACTCGTCATGCGATCACGTGGTTCTTAAATTTGATCCTCGCGACTGACCCAAACCAATAGTGTTTCCTACTTTATTTAATTTAAAGAGGCAAACAAAAGTATTGTTGTTCACTTTTCAACAAAGGAGCAGTTCCTACGTTGCATATATTCTGTTCCTTATGTTTCCTGTTATGTTTTTTTTATTTTTTAAGTGGGAAGGGGAAAATAAAAAACTTTATTGTTCCCTTACTGAAACGCATTCCCTATATAGCGTTTACTCTATTTACTCCATTTTTTTATTTCGAGTTCAAAGAAAGCGGAGAAAGCTTTATTGCTCCCTTTCTGAAAGGCATTCTTTAATTAAATCTAAGATAGCAACGAAAAGGTTTATGTGCATTTAAGTTTAGATTAGATTATACTAACCTTTCGTGCTTAAAACAAAAATGTAATAATATTATCCACAGTTTCGAATTAAAACATATGTTAATGGAGGATCAAACAGTCATCCACTTATAAATCTAAAGGTATGGTCAAATCCCGGAAGATTACCTATTTATATCCAATGTCTTTGCATTTCTTAACTAAAGTAACAGTTCTGATCTTAAATCCTAATGTTTACACTTTCCAGTACTTCTGAGTCCATATCACACATGTTGGACATCGATTGTATACAGATGTACAGTATCTACAATTCTATGACACTATTCTCATCCAGTCCTCTTTTGTGTTTAGGCCTCGATTAACAGTATCCAACATAGAAATGTACCACTGTTCCCTGTTTTTCCGTTTTATATCGAGGTTGCCTCCTCTTCTTGAGGCCGTGATTTTCTCTATCACAAACCATGAGAACTCTGTGTGTTTATGTTGTAATTTATTAAAATGTTCAACCATGGGAGCGTTCTCTTTGTTAGTCTTCAGAGCGGACCTATGTTCCAGAAGCCGCAGTCTTATTTCTCTGCCCGTCTCTCCTACATAGGCTAGTTGGCAGGGGCAAAGGATTATATAGACAAGGTTGCTACTCCTGCAATTGTTCAATGTTTTAGAGTTCATGGTATAGTTATTATAGGTCAGGGATTTACCAACAATGCAGTGTCTTTTGATAATTTTCTCCACTTCCACACTAGGATGTTTTATTTGTGTTTTTTATCTGTGTATTTCATGTTTTTAAATTGATTATTCATTGATACCTATGTATTTTTATTTACAATAAATTGTATACTTTTTTAATAGATTGTTTGTGTCCTTTCTGGTAAGTGTTCTCCCATTCAACAAGTTGTAAGCCAAAATGAATGCTGTGAATTGGATATGTTAGTTTGAGTCCTGATTTAGGAGCAGGAAATAATATCTCCCATAGGGAAAAACTTCTTGTTTTACATTTGTAATAAAGCTTAAAACATTGAGAGAACATATTTGAACCAGTTGTTGTTGAATGGTTGCACAGATTGATGCTGTGGTGGCGCTGAGTGATGTTTTGGTGGCCACGAGTGATGCTTTGGTGTTCAGTGATGCTGTGGTAGCACATAGTGATGTTGTGTTGCCCATGAGTCATGCTGTGGTGGTGCCGAGTGATGCTGTGGTGATGCGATAGAGTGCGATAGATAGAGTGAGGGCGATAGATGGATAGAGGGAGGGAGGGCGATAGATAGATAGAGGGAGGGTGAAAGATAGAGTGAGGGAGATAGATAGATAGATAGATAGAGTGCGATAGATAGATAGATAGAGTGCGATAGATAGATAGAGTGCGATAGATAGATAGATTGAGTGAGGGCGATAGATAGGTGAGGGTGATAGATAGTTATAGAGTGAGGGTGATAGATAGTTATAGAGTGAGGGCGATAGATGGAGAGAGTTAGGGCGATAGATAGCTAGAGACCTAAAAAGTCAAAGTAAAGGAGCAGGCCAGAGCTCCAACATGCCAGCACATGCACTGAAGTGTATTCTTTCTCATGCTCCTGTGCACATGTGATCAAACAAAATGCTCTCACTCATAGTGCGGACAGCCAGTGAATAAAGTGGGTTGACTAACTACAGTGTAACCTGAAGTCACGGGGCAGTAGATGAGCTGTACAAGGATGAGTGATATGCAACTCTACTTATCAGAACTCTTGCTAAATTAGGAAATGACAAAAATCAAGGAGCAGCACCAAAGGAATTACTAATGGTACATAAAGCAAGTAGGGCAAAAATGAGCATCTTTTCCTTACATGTGAAAAGTTATACACGCATAGAACGAAGTGAGCACCTCCCGCTTTGCACACTGAAAGTGTTTAGACCTTAAGCAAACTGCAATTTCTGTCTCTAAAGGTGGGGAGGGCGGGCAGAATGAGGTTTTGCGAGCTGCGAGGAAGCCACAAGTCCTAATCAACAAAATAATTTTATAAAGGCATATAAGCTGGCCCTGGAGATTAGATAATGGTGAGGGAGGTTTAAAAGGGGAGCCAAGGAAGGTCGAACTACTTCTACTCACAGCTCTGATCTTTTGGCCCTACCCTCGGTTTGAAAAGGAAAGGGCTGTGGACTATGTCTGGGAATTCTAGTCGAACCGCCCACTGCACTGGCTATTGTGCCTCCTTTAGGTTGTTGTGCCCTACAAGATTTACTATAAGAGTTGGCGGGGGTTAACTTTACCAGGTGTGTGCACAACTTTACATTGACCTATAAACAATCGCGTCTAGCCTAGTCAGTGGCTGCAGGGAAAGCACACATCACTTTTTGTTGCTGACAGCTTCAATGCAGCCTTCACACAAGTGACAACGGTGGTGCTCGTTCTTCCACGCTCTGGTTAAAACAACAAAGCCACACAGAGGGCATAGATGGGGGACTTAGGGGGAACAAAGAGGAGCTGTAATATATGTAAGTGATTAAAAAAATGAGATGGTTGCGCTGAGCGGCTGCTGTTATTATTAACTATATGCAACAGGATTCCTTCAATTAAAACAGCGCCCGCCTCGCGTCGGTGAAGCGCGGGATGGAGTAGTGGGGAAGGGAGCGCATTTAAAACTGATAGCGCGACACTCTAGATAAACAAGTCGGATGGGGTGGGGGCGGGGAGAAGGGGAGTGAGCGAGTGGGAGGGAAGTGCTTGCAGTGGGGAGAAGGAAAGGAACAGAGCGCATTTAAAAGTGAATAACTATATGCGACCGGATTTCTTCAATTAAATAAAAAATGAGATGGTTAAGCTGCGCTGCTGCTGTTATTAATAACTATATGCGACCGGATTCCTTCAATTAAAACAGCGCCCGCCTCGCGACGGTGAAGCGCGGGATGGAGTGGTGGGGAAGGGAGCGCATTTAAAACAGATAGCGCAACACTCTAGATAAACAAGTCGGATGGGTTGGGGGGCGGGGGAGAAGGGGAGTGAGCGAGTGGGAGGGAAGCGCGTGCAGTGGGGAGGAGGAAAGGAACAGAGCGCATTTAAAAGTGATTAAGTATATGCAACCGGATTCCTTCAATTAAATAAAAAATGGAAAGAGAGATGCGATGTCAGAGAGGTTGGGGCTCAGATTTGCATGCAGCCACTGGAGAAGCCTGCTTGTGGGCACTGGGAGGAAGGGTGATGAGACGCAGTCCCTGCAGTGAATAATTATGGGAGGAGAGATGCTGGCCTGAGGCAGAGCGCACCATACGGAGAGGGAGGGGGGTGGTCCGAGTGCAGGAGAAATGCTGCTGGCAGGGGGAAGGCTCGAGCAAGCTCGTACATGAGGAGCTTGTCACGTGATTCTATTCTCGTGAACTGTTAGAAATCCGCCTGTTAGAAATTTTCTGGTTTAGCAGTAATAGGTCTCTCTACGAGACCTAAAAAGTAGTAAGGAGACCAACTCCTGACAAGGGACAGCCACAGAATATCCAAATAGTTTATTTGAAGCCTAGTAATTTTACAGGCCAGAGAGTTTTTGACCCACTTAATTAAGCCACTCTCTGGTTGACCTTTTCCCTATGAAATGACTGGACAGAAAAAGGTTGTGAACCCAGATCTGTGGATTGGCTCTGTACAGTAAGTTTCCTATAACATGCACAAATCAAATGAGTAAAAATAAAAATAGTCCTGATCGGCCAGTTTAGAGTTAAGGCCTTCAGCGTTCCATGATATTATGTTCCAAGCTTCAGATTGTAAATTTGCAATAGGGAATGGTAAAGATGGTTCTGCTGGGGTAGTTGGTTGTCAGATCTCTGGCAGATCAGTGGCTCTAAGCCGGGTTAAGGTCAAGTCTTTCTCAACTATTGCCCTGAGCGCAATAATTTTCAAGCAGATCTTGGATAGTAGAGCAGTTGGAAATCGCACCTCGAAGGCAAAGAGGTTATCTGCTATGTTATGGGAAACCAAAGAGAGCTCAACAGAATCTTTTCCACCCATTAAAGATGGAATACGTTTCACTCCAACAATGTCCTGACTGATAACAGACAGACATTTCCTCACATTGCAAAGAGTCTTGGTCTTCTCCCACCCCCGCAGCCTTAGAACATTGTGAATGGAACTAGTACCAACACTCTCCTGTTTGTGCACCCCTGGAGGAAGAGACATGGAACTGGTAGTAATAAAACCATAGTGATAGGTTGATGCCAGTTTCAATGGCCCAGGCCCAATGCTCGGTACAGTGTAGAAAGGTCCTCACCCTATGCGACCAAGGGCACATCTCGCATATTGATGGAGGACTAGAAAAAAGTAATTATAAGACCTGCCCGCCATAATCAAATCTTCCGCCCCAGGCCTCTGAAAAGTACTAGGCAAACTAGCATGCTTGGGTGTGTACGTAGCCTGTCTAAAAAGAGGCTGCGTAGAAGTTTGTGTAGAAGGAGGAGCCTGTTGCATCCTACCCATTAAAAAAGCATCACCCGCTGGCGGTTGTTGGGGTACAGACAGTGTAGTTCTATGTAAATCAGTTAGTTAGCAAGTTTATCTGTACTCTCAGATCATTTACCTTGGACTTGAGGTCTGCAACAGACTTCATCAAGGCTTGGACCCATTCTGGCAGAGGGCCAGCTCGCTTCCCCATAGACCCGGAGTCCCCCACGAGGGTCGGTTCAGCCACATCGTCAAGCCCCAAGCTAGCCAGAGGGGAAAGCGGACAGGGGACGTTGAAGATAGCAGGAGGCTGGGCAGGGAAACCTCTGTAACAAGGACCATGTCAGACAGGCTCATTATAATACGCTCCTTCTACTTGTGGGGAAGGGGGGGGGGGTTATTGCACCCGGAGTGCCTTTGGAAATATTATTAGTAGTTTTAATGTCTAGGGTGTGTGTGTGTATATATGTATGTGTGTGTGTGTATATATATATATGTGTGTGTGTGTGTGTGTGTGTGTGTGTGTGTGTGTGTGTGTGGTGTGTGGTGTGTGGTGTGTGGTGTGTGGTGTGTGGTGTGTGGTGTGTGGTGTGTGGTGTGTGGTGTGTGGTGTGTGGTGTGTGGTGTGTGGTGTGTGTGGTTGTGTGTGTGTGTGGTTGTGTGTGTGTGTGGTTGTGTGTGTGTGTGTGTGTGTGTGTGTGTGTGTGTGTGTGTGTGTATATGTATGTGTATGTGTGTATATCCATACTAATATAATAAAGAGAGAGCCCAAACCTTTGAGGTGGGTAATCTCAGGAACCACAGCACCAATCACAAAACCCAATACAGCGTTGGAAAGGGCAGTTGCATCAGAAGGACATAGGCTATGCAAACGCCCACCATATACATTTAAAAGGTAAAAGAACCGTGCCAGCAAAGTAGTCCCTTGTGGGCGTGTCTGCGTTGTGCTGTGGGCGTGTGCTGGGGGGCGTGACAAACGCTGGGGGCGTGTGGTACGTTCCGCCCTTCATGCCATGTCTCATATCGTGTGCTAATCCCACCCTGCTCCCTTTAAATACCCCTGCACCCCATAATCCTAACCCACCCGTACTCCTTAAAATACCCCAACACCCTTAAACACTAACCCATCTTAACCCTATAAATATACCCTGTACCCCAAAACCCAAACCTATCCCTAAACCCTAAAAATACCTCTGCACCCCAAAACCCAAACCTAGCCCTGAACCCTATAAATACCCCTGTTCCTCAAAACCCAAACCTACCCCTGAACCCTAAAAATACCCCTATACCCCAAAACCCAAACCTAGCCCTGAACCCTAAAAATACCACTGTACCCCAAAACCCAAACCTACCCCTGAACCCTAAAATACCCCTGTACCCCCCAAACCTAGCCCTGAACCCTTAAAATACCCCTGCACCCCAAAACCCAAACCTACCCCTGAACCCTAAAAGTACCCCTGTACCCCAAAACCCAAACCTAGCCCTGAACCCTAAAAATAACCCTGTACCCCAAAACCCAAACCTACCCCTGAACCCTAAAATACCCCTGTACCCCAAACCTAGCCCTGAACCCTAAAAATTCCCCTGTACCCCAAAACCCAAACCTAGCCCTGAACCCTTAAAATACCCCTGTACCCCAAAACCCACACCTACCCCTGAACCCTAAAAATACCCCTATACCCCAAAACTCAAACCTAGTCCTTAACCCTAAATATACCCCTGTACCCCAAAACCCATACCTATCCCTAAACTCTAAAACTGCCCCTGTACCCCATAACCCAAAACTATATCTGAACCCTTAAAATACCCAAACACCCCAAAACATATACCTCAGTATCCCAAAAATATATCCCTATACCCATACTTACCTTATCCAAACATTAAAAAAAAACATGCTTTTACCATTCATGCATTTACAACGAATTTCGTTGTAAATGTATGCGTGGTAAAAGCATATAAAATGTACTGCCATGCGTTATAATGGCATTGCGGAGTCATGGTACTTTCGTAATGAAAGTATGCGGAGTCATAGTATGCGGAAAGAACGTTGCGGAATAATGTGTGTTTACCCTCCCCGGTAAGTACATTGGTGGCACGGTGGCCCACATCTCCAGCAACATACTCATATTTTTTTCACCACCCATTTGAAAAATGCACAGGTCTCATTGATGGCCAGCACCGACATACACTTTTAGACACACCTCCTGCCACAAGTTTTAGAATTGCGAACTTTAGAGCTGGGGAGCTACGTTCGAATCTCGGCATCAGCTCAACATCCTGTGACTCCAGGCAAATCGCTTCGTCTCCCCGTGCCTACCACAAATGAATGTGTTCTTCTGTAATGTAAATTGTGCTCATGCCATGTTGTCGAGTTCGCGCTACATAATATTGCAAGGAAAAATAAAATAGGGAAACTCGAGTTCACACACTACTGAACGCCCACTCTTAAGTGGATCAGCAGTGCACTGTGAATCGGAGCGTTTCACAGGCCTGTCACAGATAAGAAATGCTATCTAAACGAAATCCTACAAAAGCATATACTACTGCCCGGCTGCAAATCATACCCGGACATCGTCAGGACGGGCTGCTAATATATATATATATATATATATATATATATATATATATATATATATATATATATGTATATGTATATGTATATATATATATATATATATATATATATATTCCTTCTTAGGGTGTTTTTTTATTATTCCATGTAGCCCAACGCGTTTCGGAGCAGCCACTTCTTGGTCACGGATCAAGATACGTTTGTATTCACCAATTACATATTGTGCACATAAATGTCAACATAAAGGTAAGACTACTATAGCACATATAATACCTTAATAATGGATGCCGTTTTGCAAGGTTTGCTACATGGAATAATAAAAACCACGCTGAGAAGAAATTCGGCTCTGCATCATATGTTCATTAAACAACGGATTGTTAGGATATATGTATATATATATTCATTGAAAAAAGTTATGCTATAGTAAGAAATTGTAAGAGTCTCTAACTTTACATTAGAAAAACCTTAGAAATTCACTGAAAAAAACAAAGGCTAAAGGGATTATATAGTTAGGGGGAAATGTTACGTAAAAACATACCATTTGAAACTAACAAACCACTCAAATGTACCAGTTATAAATATAGTCAATAAATATCTCATGAGTGTTCTAATATGCAAGAGTAAAAGCAGTGGATGGCGAGAGCGTAAGTTATAGTTACTTTAGGGTACGAGGTATAGTTACTTGAGATAACTAGAACTAGTGAATTTCAGTGGTTTTGTTAGTTTAAAATGGTATGTTTTACATGATATTTTCACCTAACTATAGCATTTCCTTAGCCTTTGTTTCTTTTCATTGAATTTCTAAGGTTTGTTTATATGAAGTTAGATATTCTTACAATTCCTAACTATAACGTCACTTTAATCTTTGTTTTTTTCAGTGAGTTCTAGGTTTATTTTAAAATGTAAGGTAAGTTGTCCATCGTGATGCACAGTAGGGGGGCTGGTTGCAGGGTCTGGCCTGGCTTTGTCCATTGTGGTGCCCCGTCCTAGCTTGCTGCCCCTTCCTCTCTCCTCCTTACCCTTTGATGTCCATGTCCATACTCCTTGCCCATTGTCCAGCCCTGTGTGACCTTTGTTCTGCCTCTGCCTTTCCTGCCTGACCTGCGCAGATAGCTTGGTGCCCCTACCCACCTCCTCCTTCCTGCCCTGTTGTCCATTCCCATGACCTGCCCCCTTCCTCCTGCCCTGTATGGTCTGATGTGCTGCTACTGCTCTCCAGTTAGCTTGATGTCCCTGCCCACTCCTCTTGCCCTCCATTGTCTGTGTGTATGCCACTATCATTGTCCTCCTGCTTAACCTCAGTGCCTAGTTGGCTTCCTCTACCCTCCGTCCTCCTGCCCTCTGATGTATGTGTGCATGCCCATTCTCCCTCCCTTTTGGCCACCACGTTCCATGGACTTGCCACTGCTCCTCCTGTTTAGTTTTGAGGATTCTCTTGAGTTTCCATTGCCCCTCCCGCCTGCCCAGCATGGTCGGATGGCTGCCGTTTATCCCTTCCCCCGCCACCATGCCTTCTATTGTCCAAGTTCCATGACCCTATTCCCTCCCTCCTGTCCTCTATGGTACATTTTGCTTCCACTTCCTCCTGCCCTCCATGCTCTGTTGTGCTGCAACTGCAACTGCTCCTCCTGCCTGCCCTGCGTTGTCTGTTGAGAAGCCTCTGCCTGCCCCCTTCCCCTGCACTCCTTATCTGTGTTTAGCCCCTACCCCTCCCTTCTGCCTTCCTTCAATCAATCAATCAGTGACACTTATAAAGCGCGCTACATACCCGTGGGGTCTCAAGGCGCTGGGGGGGGGGGGAGCCGCTACTGCTCGAACAGCCAGGTCTTCAGCTTCTTCCTGAAGGAGAGGTGGTCTTGGGTCAGGCGCAGGTCGGTCGGGAGGGAGTTCCAGGTCTTGGCGGCCAGGTGGGAGAAGGACCTTCCTCCTGTAGTCGCTCTTCGGATGCGGGGGACGGCGGCGAGGGCGTGGTTGGCTGATCGGAGGTGGCGTTTGGGAGCGTAGAAGTTGACTCGGCTGTTGAGGTAGCTCGGGCCTTGGTCGTGTAGGGCTTTGTGTGCGTGGGTGAGGAGGCGGAAGGTGATTCTTTTGTTGACGGGGAGCCAGTGAAGGTCTCGCAGATGTCCGGAGATGTGGCTGGTTCGTGGGATGTCGAGGATGAGTCTGGCTGAGGCGTTCTGGATCCGCTGGAGTCTCTTCTGGAGCTTGGCGGTGGTCCCGGCGTAGAGGGCGTTGCCGTAGTCCAGTCGGCTGGTGACGAGGGCCTGGGTGACGGTCTTCCTGGTCTCGGTGGGGATCCACCAGAAGATCTTCCGTAGCATGCGTAGGATGTTGAAGCATGCCGAGGAGACGTTGTTGACTTGCCTGGTCATGGAGAGGGAGGAGTCCAGGATGAAGCCCAGGTTGCGTGCATGGTCTGTCGGTTTGGGTGCGGTGCCCAGGGCGGGAGGCCACCAGGAGTCGTCCCAGGCGGAGGGAGAGGAGCCCAGGATGAGGACCTCCGTCTTGTCCGAGTTCAGTTTCAGGCGGCTGGTCGTCATCCACTCGGCTACCTCTTTCATCCCTTCGTGCAGGTTGGCTCTGGCGGCGGCGGGGTCGTTGGTCAGGGAGAGGATCAGCTGGGTGTCGTCGGCGTAGGAGATTATGCTGAGGTTGTGTTTGCGTACGATGGCCGCGAGGGGGCTCATGTAGACGTTGAAGAGGGTGGGGCTCAGAGATGATCCTTGGGGGACGCCGCAGATGACTTCGGTGGCCTCTGACTTGTACGGTGGTAGGCGGACTCTCTGTGTTCTCCCGTCGAGGAAGGAGGTGATCCACTCCAGCGCCTTGTCCTGGATTCCGACGTTGCTGAGGCGCCGTACTAGGGTGCGGTGGCAGACCGTGTCGAATGCCGCGGAGAGGTCTAGGAGGATGAGGGCCGCTGTTTCTCCATTGTCCATCAGGGCTCGGATGTCGTCGGTGGCGGCGATGAGGGCGGTCTCGGTGCTGTGGTTGGCTCGGAAGCCGGACTGTGAGGGGTCGAGGGATCCGTTCGTCTCGAGGAAAGCGGCCATCTGCTTGTTGACGGTCTTCTCGATGACTTTGGCTGGAAACGGGAGGAGCGAGATGGGGCGGTAATTCTTGAGGTCGGTGGGGTCCGCTGTTGGTTTCTTGAGTAGAGCGCTGAGTTCGGCGTGTTTCCAGCTCTCAGGGAAGATGGTGGTGTCGAAGGATGTGTTGATGATGTCTCGCAGGTGGGGTGCGATGACAGCGTCGGCTTTGTTGAAGACGTGGTGAGGGCAGGGGTCGGTCGGTGATCCGGAGTGGATGGAGTTCATCGTGCGGATGGTGTCTTCGGTGCTGATCGGGGTCCAGGCGTGGAGGGTGGTGGTGGGGGGTGGTTGTTCGGTCATGGTGTGCGTTGGTTGGTTGTTGAAGCTGTTGTGTATGTCCGCGATCTTGTTGTGGAAGTATGAAGCCAGGGAGTTGCAGAGGTCTTGCGATGGGGTGATGTCGTTGTTTCCTGCGCTGGGGTTGGAAAGCTCTTTGACGATGTTGAAGAGTTCCTTGCAGTTGTGTGCGTTGTTGTCCAACCGGTCCTTGAATGCTGTTTTCTTGGCGGCGCGGATCAGCTGGTGGTGTTTCCGGGTGGCAAGTTTGAAGGAGGTCCTGTTGTCCGGTGTCGGTTCCCTTCTCCAGACTTTCTCGAGGGCTCGGCAGTTCTTCTTGGAGCTCTTGAGTTCGTCGGTGAACCATGGGGCTTTCTTGCTGCCGGGTCTGCTGGGCGGGGTCCTCAGTGGGGCGAGTTCGTCCGCGCAGTTGCTGATCCACTTCGTGAGGTTGTCGGCGGCCTGGCTGGGGTTCGCTGAGCTGGCAGGAGGGTGCTGGCTCAGGGAGGTGGCGAGCTGGTCTGCTGTGATCTTGTTCCAGCTTCTGCGGGCGGTCTGTTGCTGGTGGTGGTGGGTCGTTGTTTTCTTGAAGGTGAAGTGGACGCAGCTGTGGTCCGTCCATTGAAGCTCTGTGGTGTGGCTGAAGTTGATGTCCTTGCTGGATGAGAAGACAGCGTCGAGTGTGTGTCCGGCGAGGTGGGTGGGGGTGGACACCAGTTGCTTGAGTCCCAGGTTGGTGAGGTTGTCGAGCAGGGTGCTGGTGTTGCGGTCGTTGTTGTTCTCCAGATGGAAGTTGAGGTCTCCCAGGAGGATGTAGTCAGCGGAGGGGAGGGCATGTGGGCTGACGAAGTCGGCGATGTCCTCGCTGAATTGTGTGCGTGGTCCAGGGGGTCGGTAGATCAGGGTGCCTCTGAGGGTGGTGTTCGGGTTGGTGTGGATCTGGAAATGCAGGTGTTCGGCGGTGGTCAGGGAGTTGTCGGTGCTGGTCGTGAGACGGATGGTGCTCCTGTGGATGATGGCGATGCCTCCTCCCATCTGGTTGGCGTTTCGGTCCCTCCGGACGACCTTGTAGCCCTCTGGGATGGCGATGTCGGGAGCTGAAGAGGCGTTCATCCAGGTCTCCGTGAGGAAGGCAACGTCTGGAGCTGTGGTGTCGAGGAGGTTCCAGAGTTCGATGGCATGTCTGTGGATGGAGCGGGTGTTGAGCAGGATGCACTTGAGGTGGGTACTGCTGGTCATTTGTGCTTGGCCCTGCACCCTCCCTCTTGCCCACCATTGCCGATGTGCTGCCACTAACCCTCCTGCTTGCCATGCATGGTCTTCAGTAGGCATCCTGGACCCTTGGAGCCTTTAACAACACCATCCATCCCTTCCCTCGAGGACGCATACCTACCATACACTGGCATGGTATTGCCGCCCCATGAGCTCACAGAATTATCTGTCACCCCCTAAGGCCCATTACCTTAAAAATGTTTTATTCTCTTTGACAGCAACGCAATACCCGCGTATAAGAAACCTTGGCTGAGTGCATGCAATGCTATGACTTCGGTGTATCAGACATAAATTTCCACGCAACTCAGATGGTAATGTGTAACTCCCAACTAATGCCTTACAGCAAAAGCCTTCTGACACGTGTGATTGCCCCAGTCATTTCAACAATTATTCTGTACCAACAGTGGCGCTGTGACTGAATATCAAAACCCGGCGCCTGCACAGAACTGACAAGCATCCTTGTCCAAAAGAAACAAAACCTCAAAAATGGTAATTGGACATACCCCCGCCTTTACTTGTACCCTCCCTCTGTCCCGCATGATTACTAAAAACACCTTACTCCCAACAGGGTGACACGCGGTGGTCACAATAATCGGACCACTCAAACTGAAGAAATCTCTACTTCATGATACCAACTTGGTAGGTCCCATGTCACTGACCATTAACCACCATACTCGTTAGACGCACCAATAGAACGGCACAGGCTTCACCATGCCCCCACAACCGTCACATCCTTATCACGGCAACAAGCCTCACTATCTCTACGGTTGACTTAAGATCTTAGATCACTTGCACGTACCCAAGTTATTCTAGAGTTCACTACCACCAATTGGCGTTAAAAATCGATTATTCATAAAAGGATTTCTCTAAAGCATGCATGACTATGAGAGGCCCTGCACAGAAAGCCCACGCCTCATGGCAACACCTGACACTGCGATTCCGAATACCGTAGTTGCAATGCTAGTGCTGACTATTACCTACTCTATACAAATATTGATTGTATATATATATTTGTTTTTCCTCCCTCTTGCTTTCTTCCAAAACAGGTGTTTGTTAAAAAAGCTTTGTTCAGGCAAAATTATTCTCTTGTCCTGAAGATGATCCCGTTATAACCGAGCTTGGGATCGAAACGTCGACTCCTTTTAGAGTAACTCATACATGTAACTCTACTGCATTATTGTTTGTATGAGTAACTCCAGGATACACTGTCAATGTAAATCAATATCAGTGACCTGTAAGCTCACTCTGTTTGCCTGATATTTCCTTTCACTTACTTTTACTTTCTCACTTCCTCCCTCTGTACGGCACAGGACTGTGCCCTACTATAACCCCACTGTTTCGGGTTATGTGATGTATTTTGAGATCAAATAATCTATCAAATCATTAAATATTCCTTGCCCGGCTGGACAAGGAATTCTGAACTATATAGAAGTCCATTGCGGTCTATATACAATATTTGTGCTTTCCCTTATTCTGGTATGCTCAGGACCACTTGTTGTTTTGATAAATGGTCTTCTGTGCTGCCATGTCCCTTCCCACCTGTCCTGTCGTGGTGTATAGCTATAGAGATCCTGGGAAGGAAGATGTTGCTTATAGGGCAGGGCAGTGTTGGAATCAAAGAAAACGAATCAACAGATAATTGGGGGAAAGCTGGGAATTTAGCATTAGGATTGAGTGTGTTGAGTTCCTGGCTAGAATATTGTAATGGCTGTCTGGATTCTAGGGCGATGCATCCAGGGGGACTGGCGCTAAGCGCGATCCGGGTGCGGATGGGCGCAGACGGACTTGCGTTTTGCATACCCGCTGCGCTCTTCACTATTCATCCATGAAAGGGGAATGACCGTGTTTAGCAAAGTGTGGTAAACACAGTAATGTAAAATGATGTGGGCTAAAAATAAAGATAAAAAAAGGGGGTTGGCTATCCCAGGTACATCTTGCAGGCTGCCCTGCGAGCGCACCTTACAGTGAATAAAAACTGATTAATTAAAAAGGGAGAAAGAAAGAACCCATAAAGTGAGCAAAAGCATGTTGAAATTACAAAACCTTCATGACACTGAAGGTGCGGGAGCCAGACACCTCCTGTTGCACTAAGGTGTGAGGTACAAGGAAAATAAAAGTAGATGCAAGTACGCCCTCAGTGTGGGAGCAAGCACCTCTTGATGCACATAGAGTGAAGTACAAGGCAAATAAAGTGTAATACAATTTTTTATAGGTCAAAAACAGCAGTACCAGTGAAGAATATGGATGAGTCCAGTGGTTGTACCTGACACTAGAAGCTCTAGATTGCTAACATTCTATATTTATCACAAAAGTGTGGCGCTCCTGAAGAGGGGGGAAGTAATTTCCCTTGAATACTTGGGGTCCCTGGGGGCCAACTAGCTCACCAGGTACCTCCAGTAAGCACCACAGAGCTGCTTTGCAGAGTGTTGTAAAAAGGGGCGTGGCCTCATTATACCTCTGCAATGCAGCTCCCTGGCGCATACTGGAGGTTCCTGGTGGGCTAGATGGTCCCCAAGACCCCCAATATGCAAGGGGAATTAGTTCCCCCTCTGTAAACGCGCCAGGGGGCTGTGTTGCAGAGAGGTGTAAAAAGGGGTGTGGCCTCATTACACCTCTCTGCAATGCAGCTCCCAGGCGTATAATGGAGGTTCCTAGTGGGCTAGTTGGCCCCCAGGGACCCCAATATGCAAGGGGAATTAGTTCCCCCTCTGTAAACGCACCTGGGGGCTGCGTTGCAGAGAGGTGTAAAAAGGGGCGGGCCTCATTAAACCTCTGTGCAACGCAGCCACCTGGCGCATACTGGAGGTTCCTTGTGGGTTAGTTGCCCCCAGGGACCCCCAGTATGCAAGGGGAATTAGTTCCCCGTCTGCAAATGCACCAGGGTCTTCATTGCAGAGAGGTGTAATGAGGCCACGCCCCTTTTTACACATCTCTGCAATGCAGCCCTCTGGCGCATACTGGAGGTTCCTGGTGGGCTAGTTGCCCCCCACGGACCCCTGTATTCAAGGGGAATTTGTTCCCCCTCTGCAAACGCACCAGGGGGCTGCCTTGCAGAGAAGTGTAAAGAGGACACGCCCCTTTTTACACCTCTCTGCAAGGCAGCCCCCTGGCTCATACTGGAGGTTCCTGACCCCCTAGGCCTGCTCAGGGGGTCCCACAAGTTTTGGGGGGAAAAAATCCCGGGATACGTGCAGGGTACGCGTACACTGCCGATCCCCCAAAAAACATAAAGGCACCACTCTGCAAATGCGCCCCCTGGCGCGTTTGCAGAGGGGAAATAATTCCCCTTGAACACGGGGGTCCCTGGGGGCCAAGTAGCCCACCAGGAACCTCCAGTATGCGCTAGGGAGCTGCCTTGCAGAGACGTGTAAAGAGGCCACGCCCCTTTTTATACCTCTGCAACAGAGCACCCTAGCGCATACTGGAGGTTCCAGGTGGGCTAGTTGGCCCCCAGGGACCCCCAATATGCAAGGGGAATTAGTTCCCCCTCTGTAAACGTGCCAGGGGGCTGTGTTGCAGAGGTGTAAAAAGGGGCGTGTCCTCATTACACCTCTCTGCAATGCAGCTCCCTGGCGCATACTGGAGGTTCCTGATGGGCTAGTTGGCCCCCAGGCACCCCAATATGCAATGGGAATTAGTTCCCCCTCTGTAAACGCACAAGGGGGCTGCATTGCAGAGAGGTGTAAAAAGGGGCGGGCCTCATTACACCTCTGTGCAACGCAGCCCCCTGGCGCATACTGGAGGTTCCTGGTGGGCTAGTTGGCCCCCGGGGACCCCAGTATTCAGGGGGAATTAGTTCCCCCTCCGCAAACGCGCCAAGTGGCGCGTTTGCAGAGTGGTGCAATCCATCACCTCAAGCGCTGCACCACTCTGCAAACGTGCCCCCTGGCGCGTTTGCAGAGGGGGAAGTAATTTCCCTTGAACACTGGGGGTCCCTTGGGGCCAACTAGCTCACCAAGTACCTCCAGTAAGCGCCAAGGAGCTGCTTTGCAGAGTGTTGTAAAAAGGGGCATAGCCTCATTACACCTCTCTGCAATGCAGCTCCCTGGCGCATACTGGAGGTTCCTGGTGGGCAAGTTGGTCCCCAGGGACCCCCAATATGCAAGGGGAATTAGTTCCCCCCTCTGTAAACGCGCCAGGGGGCTGCGTTGCAGAGATTTGTAAAAAGGGGCGTGGCCTCATTACACCTCTCTGAAATGCAGCTCCCTGGCGCATACTGGAGGATCCTGGTGGGTAGTTGACCCCCAGGGACCCCCAATATGCAAGGAAAATTAGTTCCCCCCTCTGTAAACGCGCCAGGGGGCTGCGTTGCAGAGAGGTGTAAAAAGGGGCAGGTCCTCATTACACCTCTGTGCAACGCAGCCCCCTGGCGCATATACTGGAGGTTCCTCGTGGGCTAGTTGGCCCCCAGGGACCGCCAGTGTACAAGGGGAATAAGTTCTCCCTCTGCAAACGCGCCAGGGAGCTGAGTTGCAGAGAGGTGTAATGAGGCCACGCCCCTTTTTACACCTCTCTGCAACGCAGCCCCCTGGCACATACTGTAGGTTCCTGGTGGGCTAGTTGGCCTCCAGGGACCTCCAGTATGCAAGGGGACTTAATCCCCCAACTTAGAACGCGCTACGGGGCGCGTTTGCACAGTGGTGAAGGTAGGGTGCGGGGCTTGAGGTGATATGTGTGCAAACATGCCCTGTGGCACGTTTTAAGTTGGGGAATGAATTCCTCTTCAATCCAGAGGTTCCCTAGGAGTCAACTAGTCCAACAGGTACCTCCATTAGGCTCCACTGAGCTGTGTTGCAGCGTGTTGTAAAAAGGGGGCGTGCCCTCTGAACACCTCTCTGCAACACAGCTCCCTGGCGCATACTGGAGGTACCTGGTGGGCTAGTTGGCTCACAGGGGACCTCAGAATTGAAGAGGAATTAATTCCCCAAACTAAAACGCGCCACAGGGCGTGTTTGCACACATGTCACCTCAGGCCCCACCCCCTTCCTTCACTATTGAGCACAATATTCCTCTAAAATCAGGGGAACTACGAATTCCGATGTACTAGCCTGTTATCACAAGAGATGTCAGTGCTGCATCTTTGAGCCCAGTACGGACCCTGAAAAGTAAATCTAAGCGTGCTTACCAGTAACTTGTATTTCCTTCCACAGGAATCTATTGTGTGGTTTTCACCAGAAAAGTTTCTAAGTGTCTATTTTTGAAATGTACAAATATTCCTCTAAAATCAGCCGAACTACAAATTTCGATTTACTCACCTGATATCAGGAGAGACCTCAGTGCTGCATCTTTCAGCCCACTACTGATCCTGAAAAGTAATTCTAATCTTCGCCAACTCTATCTCCAGCGGATATTCCACTGCCAGGAAACCCTAGTAGAAGGCTCAAAATCGTAAGCTGGAACATAGCTGGTCTACGCTCCAAAAGGGAGGACAGTGCATGGCTCAATTTCTTAAATCAACATGACATTATAGCCCTGCAAGAAACCTGGGACTGCAACAACAATTTCTGGGTCCCTGGGTATTCATCCTACTTTGTCCCAGCTATCGCATCTTCTATTGGTAGGGATAAAGGGGGCCTTTTGATCCTGGTTACCGTACACTTGGCGGGAACCGTTAAACAAATAGCCACTTGCTCCCCTAATTTTTTGTGTTTAGAGATCAGTCTAGCTAACGATCTTAAATTTATTTTCATTCATTTTTACAACTCCGTATTAGACGGAGACCCAACTGAGCACCTTCGCTCCTTAGAGCATTTTCTGGTTAATTACACAGAACATCAAACCACTTTTACGCACACCATAGTTATGGGGGATTTCAACACTCATCTCTGCGGGCTTTCTTGTCATATAGAAGATGTTGATTGCCCCACTTCAGCCCATCACCAACATTTTGAACACAGTCAAAAAGGTCAAGCACTAGAAAACCTTTTATCCACCAATGATCTTTATGAACCTGGGTTTAATGACATTAACGATCGTGTCATGACATACTGCGCTAGAAACTCTGAATCAATAATAGATTATATCTTTGTTTCCCCTGATTTACTAAGTCTGTTTTTTTTCTATAACGCAGCCGTGGCTGCTTTTAGCGACCATAACTCAGTCATCCTTGAGCTCGCTAACTCCGTTGGCTTGCTCAAGGAAGGAAATAATAAAACGATAGAGTTGGCTGTCCGGTCTAAGGACCAAGGTAGAAGGGCGAAGTGGTCCAAAGTAATCCCTGCAGACTTTTTCAACAACATAACATGTAAAGCCCGCAAAGAAATTGACATTTGTCTAGACAGCTCAAAACAGGGGGAGGAAGTGATCCTCGCTTTTACCACTATGTGTGCATTAGTTTCCGAAGAATTAACTGTCAAATCTAGAAAGAACGTACAACCACACAAGGGTTGGTTTGATAGAGCCTGTTCAAAAGCACATAGTAGTCTCTTGGCAGAACTTAAAAAATCACCAAGGGATAAGGGAGAAGTGTCCAGATTAGGAAAAGAATATAAAAATACAATTCGTGCACGTAAAGATGCACTTAAAAAGGAAGCTTGGTCTGCACTTATGGAGAAGGCAACGCTAATGGATAGTGCTAGCTTCTGGGCCATAATAAATAATCCCCTCTTTTCCGGTGAGGTCAACGACAATTTGGAGGCCAATATCAGTGAGGAAGATTGGCTAGCACACTTTAAAACCATTTATGGGAGTGACCAAGTATGTGAACTTTCCACTCACTTCACAACCAATTCTCCCAAGCCGGCACTTTCCTTCTCCGTGGAAGAAGTTGAAAAGGCCATAATCAACACCGAAGGGAATAAAGCCCCAGGCCCGGATGGTGTTCCAGCCGACATGTACAAGGCCAATACCCCCTTCTGGGCCTAAATTCTGACTAATACTTTTAACGCTGCTACCAACCATAGTTTGCCTGCCTCCTGGTCACACGCAACCATTATACCTATTTTTAAAAAAGGTCAACGGGGAGACCCGAGGTGTTATCGCCCCATCTCACTCATTGATTCTTCCTTCAAAATCTTAGGGAAGGTGATACTGGCACGAATCGATGAGTGGGCTGCTAGCAATAACATTCTATCAAATGCCCAATATGGGTTCAGAAGGGGAAGGGGGACTGAGGACCAGTGCCTTAATTTACACCTGATCCTGGGAAAGTATACAGTAGCATCCAGTGGATCGATTTACTTAGGGTTTATGGATCTGTCCACGGCTTTTGACCTGGTCAACAGGTCTAGGCTGTGGGAAATCCTTCTTGACCTGGGGATGGACCATTCTTTGGTACACTTTCTGGCAGAAGCGCACCGGGACCTGGAAGCCTCAATTAGGATGACACAGGGGGGAGCTTGCACCGCTGGTTTTAAGTCCACCAGAGGGGTGCGACAGGGTTGCATCCTCGCCCCTATGTTATTTACATTGTACATAAATCACCTCGAATCCACCTTGGGTCTGGCGACATTAGACATCCTGCGCTTTGGAGGGCTGTCCACCCCGGTCCTCCTTTACGCGGATGACGCCGTGCTTGTGGCACGAACACCCCTCGGACTACAGAGAATATTGGCGGCTTTTGACGCCTTTATGACCACCCATGACCTAAAAATAAACACTGACAAGTCACATGTCATGTCAGTGGGTGGGGGGAAGAACAAAAATTCGAAGTCCTTTTTTTGTGCCAACACACTGATTTCTAGTGTAAAAACTTTTACCTATTTAGGGGTGGTTTACGACGAAAAGGGCTCCTGGGCACCCCAAATATCAGTAAAAGTTAATGCCATGAAAAGATCTGCGGCAGCAATCTCAGGTTTTGCTAAACGATTGGGCGGTAAACCTACAGAAGCAATGCTAGCAATTTATAGAGCTAAATCAATTGCAATAGCGAGGTATGGGGCTTCTATATGGGGCTACACTAACAACGTAGTAGCGATTCAAGTAGAGGAAAACAAATTCCTACGTATGCTCTTAGGCCTGCCACAATCCACGGCTACCTTTTCTGTCCATACGGAATTAGGCCAGGGGTACATAAGTGACATCATTAAACAGTCTCCAATCTTGATGTGGCTAAGAACTTGGTTGAACCCTAACCTAACCCTGAATCATGCAATCTTAAGGGATTGCTTACGTCTGGACAATATGAAAAACATCCCATGGCTAGCATACATTAAAAATACCCTAAGCTCCCTGGGCCGCCCTGATTTATTTTGCAAACCAGAATGTATTGTTAAAGCTGATCTGGAATGGTTTAAATTGACATTCATTAAACACAGAGAATTAGAGCGGAGAACTTGTGAAACCTACAGTGAGGGAGCACTATATCTCCAAGCTAACCATAGCTATCGAACCGTATTTAACAGTTGTGTCAATCCCGTTTCACCGCTGGTTGTTAACTAAATTAAGATTTAACCAGATTCATTTTTTGTTAAATGATTCTAAGGTGTGGGCTAAGCCCGAGGATTTGCCCGTTTGTAATTGTGATAGCTACTCATTGCAGGACACTTTAAATTTTATGTTTTTTTGTAATTTTTATTCTTTGCCTAGGAAAAAAATATATCATTCCGTTGCTTAAAAATAAGGGGTTCGTCCAAGCCAAACCAGCTCTCTTTTACTTAAAACAGTTAGACTCTCCACTAATAATGTTTGGTGTTGCAAATTTTTTGGTGGCTGCTTTTCGCCTCAAAAAATGTACCAGGATTAGACAACTTAACAGTACTGGCGACAATTTATGAAATCTTTGAGATACCCTTTTACCTTTTAAAAAAATGTAAATATTTTAATTGCTCATTTTTAATTGCGCTATCAATTGAATGTAATTGTATTCCCCTGATTATGTATTTGTACCTACTCTGTGCTTTTTATGATTTTTACTAATCGAATTAA